>NC_028353.1:6297999-6301953 GCF_000741045.1 Vigna radiata var. radiata
CTTTTCGGATTTCCAATCTTTGAAGTTAATTTTCTAACTTCAAACCGAGCACTCCTGCCCATCACCCGATCGGTAATCAATTTTCTGATTTCCAATCTTTGAGTATAACTACTTATGATAAGAATGATTTGACATAATTGGCAAAATTGCATTTATTCAAAGTCGTTGCAAATTGGAAAATTACACAATAATCAACTAAAATAGAATTTTAAATGAGAAATATTCCATGTATTGGGAATANCTTTTCCATTCAAACACTCCAATCGGTATGCACCGTTGTTCAAATTCTCCTTCACCCTGAACGGTCCTTCCCAGTTAGCCGATAACTTTCCATGTGTTGGATTTTTCCTTGCTTCACCCGTTCGCCTCCACACCAGGTCTCCTTCTACAAATTGNCTTGGTTTGACTTTAGTATTATAGCGTCGAGCAACNAGCCTTTTATGCGCTTCTAGGTGAACGGCTGCCATATCGCGCCGTTCGGGAAGAATATCTAAGTTACTCCTGAGATTTTCTTCATTCTCACCCATATCGACAATATTCCNTCGCAGCGCATTCTCCCCGACTTCAACTGGCAGCATTGCATCTGACCCATATGTGAGGTTAAAAGGTGATTCCCCCGTTGCGCTATGTGGGGAGCATCNGTATCCCCACAGTACTTGTTGCAACTCGTCTACCCATGCTCCTTTGGCATCCCCCAGCTTTTTCTTTAGTTCTTGGATGATGATTTTATTCATAGCTTCTGCTTGACCGTTCGTCTGTGGATGCTCTACTGAACTAGTTAAGGGTGTAATTCCCAACTCCTTATAGAACGCTACCAGCTTTTTGTCAATAAACTGCCGACCATTATCGGTGATGATGTGCTTGGGCAGGCCGAACCGGCATATTAGTCTCCAAACAAACTTTTGCACCTGAGAAGCTGTTATCTTAGCCAGTGGCTCAGCTTCCACCCATTTAGTAAAATAGTCAATTGCGACTAAGAGAAATTTGAACTGGGAACGACCGGTTGGAAATGGTCCTACTATGTCCATTCCCCACTGAGCAAAGGGCCATGGAGATACTATTGCCGAAAGTGCCGCCGCTGGTGTGTGAATGATGTTCCCATGTTTTTGACAAGCCAAACATTTGACAACAAAGGCTTGGCAATCCTTCTCCATTGTTGGCCAATAAAATCCTGCTCGCAACGCTCGGGCCCTCAACGAACGGCCACCGCCATGCCTACCACATATTCCTTCATGCAGCTCTTGCATGACATATTCAGATTCATCTTTGGATACACACTTCAACATTGGAGTGACATACCCTCTTCGGTATAGCTCTTCACCCACCATGACATACCTCGCAACCTGTTTTGATTCCTCCGTACGGAGGGTTATTCCTGCCTCTTGCTGCTGGATTAGCCTTACGATTTCCCTTCTCCAATCGTCCCGTTCGGCAATGGAATAAACTTGTAAGCATTCAACTGCGGGCTTGAAAATTATCTGCCGGACCAATGAAGACAGATGACCTTTCTCCTTACCAGTGGACAACTTTGATAGCCGGTCGGCTCTTTGGTTTTCACTCCTGGGAATGTGATTTACTTCGATGCTATCAAAGTGTGCGAATAGTTGTTTGGCTCTGTGGAAATACTTGAGCAATTGATCATCTTTAATTTGGAAGGTTCCGTTCATATGACCGGCTACCAGCTATGAATCCGTTTTACAACAAAGCACTTTAACCCCCAAATCGCGTGCTAGCTCGAGGCCAGCTATTAGGGCCTCATACTCAGCTTGGTTATTGCTGGCCTTAAACCGAAAGATCAAGGCCTGTTCGACAACTATACCGTCCGATCCTTCTAATACAACACCCGCACCACCTCCTTTAAGGCCGGACGATCCATCCACGTATAATATCCAGGCGTGACAATGGGACGATCGTCCTGGTAACTCGGCCACGAAATCAGCCAAGTGCTGGCCCTTAATTGATCCTCATGGTTCGTATCTCAGACCGAACTCGGAGAGTTCAATGGACCAACCGATCATCCTACCCGCTAGGTCGGGTTTGCGTAAAATTTTTGAAATAGGATAATCTATTCGAACAATTACCTGGTTTCCTGTAAGTAGGGGCGGAGCCTTCGAGTGGCAATCACAAGTGCTAAAACTATTTTCTCCAGTTGCTGATATCTGGTTTCAGGTTCCTTCATTACCCGACTGATGAAATAAACTGGACGAAAGTCAGGAACTTCTTGCACTAATGCGGCGCTGACCGCTTCTTCACCGACCGCCAAGAATAGGTGCAAGTCACAGCCATAATCTGGGCGTCTCATAACCGGAGGATTAGAGAGAATTTGTTTGACTTCGTCAAATGCCGCTTCACACCGATCGTTCCACTCTACTTGTTTTTGTTTTTTCATTAGCTTTAGAATCGGTTGAATTCGATCAGCTAATTTGGGTATGAATCGGGATAGTGATGTAAGTCTCCCGACCAGCCGCTGTACTTCCTTCAAACTACTTGGACTTCTCATCTCCAAAATAGCCCGACACTTATCCGGATTGGCCTCGATGCCTCGTGAAGTAAGCATGAAACCTAAAAACTTTCCTGCAGACACTCCAAATGTACACTTGAGAGGATTTAACCTCATCCCGAACTTCCGCACNTGATCCAAGACTTCGGCTAAATCCCGCAAGTGTTCCTCCACCGATCGGCTTCTTACTACCATGTCATCCACATACACTTCCATGCACCTTCCTATCTGACGTTGAAAAACCTTATCCATGAGTCGTTGATATGTCGCCCCTGCATTTTTCAGGCCGAACGGCATGACCTCATAACAGTAATTGGACCGTTCCGTTATGAAAGCCGTTTTATCCCGATCGGGTTGATACATGGGGATTTGATTGTATCCCGAATAAGCATATAAAAAACTCAAGATTTCGTATCCGGAGACTCCATCCACTAAGCCATCAATGCTTGGAAGGGGATACGTGTCTTTCGGGCATGCCTTGTTGAGGTCCGTGAAATCTGTGCACATTCTCCACTTGCCGCTCGACTTCTTCACCATCACCACATTCGACAACCATGTGGTATACTTAACTTCTCGTATGAAACCGGCTTCCAGTAACTTCGTTACTTCCTCCTCTACCGCTCTTCTCTTCTCGTTGCCTAACCTCCGCTTCCTCTGGGCAACTGGTCGGGCATCCTTGAATAATGACAGTTTATGGGATATTATGTCAGGGTGAATACCTGGCATATCGGCTGCCTGCCATGCAAACAAATCCTTGTTTTTCAACAACAGTTCTTCTATTAAGGTTGCCTGATCGGTTGTAAGATTATGCCCTATGGTGGTACATTGATCCTCCTGCTGTCCAATAACAACATGACGTGTATCCCCCAGGGGTTCCACCCGATCGTCAAATTGCGTTCGAGGGTCTAATTCCATCATAGCGACTTCTGATCGGTGGCCTGAGAAAGTAGTACTTCTGGGCTTGACCTTCAAACCTGCAGCGTAACATTCGCGTGCCATCTTCTGATCGGCCCGAACGGTGGCAACCTTTCCATCATCAGTGGGATACTTCAAAGTTAAGTGTGGGGTCGAGACGATAGCTCCAAACATGTTTAAGCACGGTCTTCCCAGTAAGACGTTATAAGATGTGTCGGCTTCTACTAGCAAGAACCGAACCTTCATCTCTTTAGCATCCCTGTCGGCTCCCAAGCTGGTCCTCAGATCAACATACCCCCTTGTATCTACTCTCTCTCCCGCGAATCCTACTATCTGTTCATTGAAAGGCAAGATTGCATCCTCCGATATATCCATTTGCTTGAAGGTCTTCCAATATAATATGTTGGCCGAACTACCTTGATCTATTAAGACTTTACTCACCCTGTACCTGGCGATCATTGCTGTTATCACCATCGGGTCATCTTGCTCCAAGTCGGGTGGAAAGCCTGAGACAAAGTCACGACCTTCTAGAAACGACA
>NC_028353.1:6302518-6370916 GCF_000741045.1 Vigna radiata var. radiata
ATCTTCAATCATAATGCTATTCTCTTTTTATGCTTTGCCCCACTTAACTCCATCAACAATTCTCCCGACCGCACTGCCGGTGCACCCGATCATCTATATAATGTAGTATATGAGGGTATTTGATTCATCCTTCAACATACCCGATCACACTACCGGTGTGACCGATCATCCGAATGTATCACATCTCCTCAATACACAATTGCTAATTGCAATACTCCATCACTATCAGTATCATCAAATCCAAATCCTCCAGAGACCTCAGGCTTCATTTTATGATCATAAAGCAGTCATACAGACAGAATATTTCACTTTACATGTACAATTTAGAAATTTCTTATTCATATCTAAAGTGAGAAAGAGATGATATTTCATCATTCTTAGTTTCCAACTGTTATCATTTAACAAGCTACTTATGGAAGTACATGTTTAACTTTCAATTTACTAGGACTGAAAAAAAAAATCCTTCGAAGCTGAAAATTCTCCACATTCCAGTGGGTTACACAGAATAGAGATTCACAATCACAACTAATTATAAATTTTAACAACAGAGGCTTATTATCTCTAACTTCTAAACAGTAAGAAACAGATGAATTACCATCGAGAGAAGGGCAAGGTGCAAGAGTAATAAAGAACTGACTACCATTGGTATTTGGGCCAGCATTTGCCATGGATAAGATACCAGCTCCAGTGTGTTTCAACTCTCGTTTTATCTCATCTTCAAACTTTGCACTGTTGTTAAAATGATACCATGAGTATAAAGCATGAGCAAGAGAAACGCCATAAACCATATCTATCATCACTATTTATCAACAACAACAATGATAAAGTTAATCTGTTCATTGATCCCTAAAACTGTCTCCATTTTAAATTCTATGTCGTATGCACAAAAATTAAGCATCTGTCACATACATCAGCTGTATAAAGCTGCCACACAAAAATTGCCTAAACGGGACTAAATGAATAGTTTAACCTAATAACAATCAAGACTCAAAAGCTAAAGCAAGGTACCCGTATATGGATTCTCCTCCTCTTCCAGTTCCAGTAGGATCCCCACCTTGTACTATGAAGTCCTATTCAACAAACCACACAAATCTATGTAAGAATACATCACCCAAACAGAGGGTTGGCACCCATATGCATAAAATCGAACCACACCACAAACCAATGTAAGAATATTTTATCCAAACAGATGCTTGACACCCACAAAGGCAAGAAAGAACCGAACATAATCACCTTAATGATCCTGTGGAATTTAACGTTGTCGTAGTAACCTCTGCGAGACAGTTCAATGAAGTTCCTGCAAGTTCTGGGCGCATGCTTGTAGTACAGCTAAACCCAAATTTACAATATTGGTAACACCGTTTAATTTTATAGAAAAGAAAAATTTGTACCGTAGACTAAGAACACATACAGAAGGAGAAAATTGGAAAAAGAAAAAGTGAAAGTACCTCCACTGTGAAGGACCCCATAGAAGTTTCAAGAGTAACCTCTGGAGCACCACCTTCTGCGCTTGCCCACATTTTCTTCACACACCAAGCACTCCCCTTTCACTCTCCCGCATATAAAATGAACAAAATTTAAACCCGTTTATACTGGGTCGGGTCGGGTCGGGCGGGTATTCTACTTAAAGAACTTGTACGTGGGAAATAGAAAATCCCCTTTTCCCTCTCATTTGAAAGGATGTAAAAACAATGGCGGAGATTTTGGACGGTGCAATTCGGCGAGCTGTTGTGATCGGTAACGGGTTCGCTGGCGCTGAGAATCAGTGCATTGGTTTGGTTCGTGCTCTTGGTTTCTCCAACCGCCACACCATATACGTGAGCGTTTTTTCTTTCTTTATTCTTTTTTCGTTTGTCTTGAATATAGGTATTGAATTGGGTTGGATTTTTGGTTGCAGCGTGTCACGAGGCCTCGAGGAGGAATCAATCGGTGGCTTCAATGGCTTCCGGTTTCGGTTCACAAAAAGTTAGAGTCCGTTGTTAGAATGAGCTGTGGCAAATCGAGCTTGCGAACGCCTCACACTATCGGTAATTATCGCTGTTTCTCGTTCACGTTGTTGAGAATAGTAATGCAATGCAATGATGATAGTTGTGTTTAGGCTTATCCAACGTGTTGGAAGCTGATGCTCACCACCTTGCCACCATGGCTCGCGAAACGTTTCACAAGTACGTTGTCTTGTGATTGTTCTCGTCTTGTTAAATTGAATCCCATCGGAAACAATGAATTTAATGAAATGCCCAATCAATTTATCTGTAGAGGCGGACCCTTGTTGGTGGTTGCATCTGGACGAGACACCATTTCTGTTGCCAGCTCCATTAAACGGTTAGCTCCAGAAAATGTTTTTCTAGTTCAGGTTAAACCTTTCACTTATTATTTATTGTGCCTTGACGTGTATATAAGTATAACTTGGTGTGAGTGTGATGATTGACTGTTATCGAAGCTCTTTTTTTTGTGCTAGTATAATAATGAACGCTTATAACTTTTAGCAGACACAACCAATTTCTATGAGGGTTTGAATGATCTTTCTAGTCATCCTCACTTAGTGGGACAAGACATTTATCAGATTTTGTTGCTCTTTGTGGTTAACTGGCAATTGATCCTTTTTCTTTGAAAACGGTAATAGCAAAATAAATTGGATGTTGCTTGCATTTTAGAAATTTGATCAGAAACATTATTCATAAGTGCACTTTGCAGTGACAAGTTTGCAATGACTTACCCGTTGGCTGTAGCTTATTTTACTTCCTTTGAGGTTTAACCAAATTGCCTATTGCGCCATTTCTCTTTATTGCTAGTTGTAGCGATGTGATTTTCTATTGCTAATATAGTAAGGCATATGTGTAAGTGTTTGCTGTCTAACATGTTGTCCAACTCAGATACAACATCCAAGATTTCACCTGAATAGGTTTGATCTTGTGATCACTCCACGCCATGATTATTACCCGCAGACTCCACACGCCCAGCAGCAAATACCTTGGTTTCTTCGAAGGTGGGTGACTCCATGGGAACCTCCAGGCCGCAATGTGGTAGGTACAGTGGTTTCGTGGTGGATATTGATGTCTCTTCCTAGGAAAAACATTTTACACCTCATGTATTACTTGAAATACTATATTTTTTGTTCTTTCTTGAGTGAGACATATTTACATTATTACAGGTCCTCACTGTGGGAGCACTTCATCAAGCTGATTCCGCTGCTCTTAGGATTGCCGCTTCTGCCTGGCATAAGGAGTTAGGAACTCTACCAAAGCCCTTGCTTGTGGTTAATGTTGGGGGACCTACTGGTATTTTACTTTGCTCTAAGGAACTTATAAGTTATAATGTTTTTCCTGTTTTATTGTTTAAAATTTTATTGTGTTAGTTAAGATTGCTGTAATTATTGAAAGTCCTCTCTTCCATCTGATTTATGTATCATTGCAAATTGGAGACTCTTTCAAACAACACTAGTCTAATATTTAATAGCTGGAAAGAAACTGCGTGCCCTATATACAATGTTGGGCTCGTTTAAAATGTTCAAATGTGTTTATTTATAGTTCAAAAGTTAATGAAGTAGATTGATTTTGATTTTTGTCTATAGCAATGATCACCTGTTTGAAACTTTGAAGAAGTTGAGTTTAAAATTAAAACCTTCGAATATCTGTATGCCTTTCGCCTTGTACTTTCTTCTTTCAATATTGTATTCCACATTTTATGTGCACAGTTTCCTTTTTCAAATCTTTTGTCACACTGCACCACACCTTCATCGTAAGTCTCTCTTTTTGGGGTTGGGGGTGTCAGGCAATTGTCCCTATGGTGTAGATCTTGTAAAGAAGTTAGTGGTTATGCTTCAGAGTGTTCTGTGGAGTTGTGGGAGTATCAGGATATCTTTCTCCAGAAGAACTCCTGACAAGGTACAAATGATTATGCAATCAGTAAGAATCTTTTTGCCTATTTCTCAAGTCGTGTGTGAATCAGTTTTGGCTTCAAACCATGAGCTCTCTCCTGGTTGTTCATTTGTTTGATTTGGTGTTGACAATGGCATGTATAAATGATGTTGCCTGGGGGTATACCCACCTCAGTTTACGTATCCTCCATAACTTGTTGTCTCTTTTGATGAATTCATAATATCCCTTTTTTAATGTAGATCAGAAAAATTTTGGTTAAAGAACTTTCCACAAATCCCAAGGTCCAAATATGGGACGGTGAAGGTACTTAGTTTGCATATTCTTAAGAGAAGAAATTTGTATTTATCAGTCCGGTACTGGATTGCTTGATGTACTTAATTTTTTGCGTTTAGGTCCAAATCCACATATGGGACATCTAGCCTGGGCTGATGCCTTTGTTATCACAGCTGATTCAGTTAGTATGTTGAGTGAGGCCTGCAGTACTGGGTATGTATGATCAAATAATCAATACGAGGAATGTCCTTCTAACGTTAATAGATAATAAATAAAATAATTCTTGTTTAATTATTCCTTAAAATGAAATCCATAATTTCAAAACCCTCTATCTTTTACAACAGGAAGCCTGTGTATGTAGTTGGAGCAGAGCTGTGTACTTGGAAGTTTGCTGACTTCCAAAATTCTTTGCAAAAACATGGGGTAGCTCGACCATTCACTGGAAAGCAGAATGTGAGTTGCCATTTGTGCTAATGTTCTGTGTTGGGTTCTTTTGGGTGTGTCTAAATTTTGTGTTTTCCTTTCTCCTTAACTGAATTATACAAAAGTCCATCTTGCAATTATATTGCAAAGCTGTCATGTAAAGGGTTTCTTATTGAATCGGAAATATAAAATAGTAAACCTGAAAAGAACTTTTCATATGGCCTTATGACTTACTATTAGAGATTATACCTTGATTAGTGATTTGGCTAAAATAGTATATATAAGTAGAGACAATTCTCATTTCGAGTTAGTTGTTGAGGCAGAATTAGGTCCAAATCTTTATTTAAGATAGTTTACTGTCAAGGATAACCTGGTAGGGACACAAAATACCTTGAATTCGGGGACAAGGATAGCTTTCAAAAGAAAAGATGAATTGGTCTGAAATTCTTCCTCTCCCTTATTCATGACTACTTGATGTTTATGTAGAGCTGAAAATACACAATAATGGATGCCCTCATTATCAATAACCGAAAAATAGAATGCAAGTGGAAATAATATTCTAACAAACAATTCGTGATAACAAACAGGGCGCAAAAGTAAATATCTAGCAATTCGTTAAACGATGAATCCTGAAGCATAATGCTTTGTTGCATTTCTCTTGGGGTTGCCCATTCTAATTGGGACTGATTTTGGTGTTGAAAGAGGTTCGTCAACAGTTTCCTTCTCAATACCTACCTTGGTGAAATTTACTTTGTCCTCAAATTGGAAGGAAACACAAAGGTGACCCCATTTCTCTCACCTTGAATCATCCAGAGAAAGACCCTGCCATTGGACCAATACCAAAAGTTGAGGTGGATAGAAGCGTGATCCGATTTGGACTGTAATACAGGAAGGGGTCGAATAAGCTTATGATTATCATGGGAAGTAGGAGGTAATTCATCAGTGGAATAAAGGAGAGATGCTTTGTGAGGTTTGAACAATGAACAATGAAAAATTGGATGAATTTTTGAAGTTGCAGTGTGGTCCAAACGATAAGCTACAGGGCCAATCTTCTCAGGAACCTTGTAGGAACTCTAAAACGTTTTTTACAGTGTTGGAGATCCTTGTGATAACAAGAATCAGTTAAGAAAATTTGGCAACAGATAAGTAGTTGCACATAAACCCAATCATCCAGGACATACTGACCATCACAACACTTCTTATCAGCCTGGATTTTCTTTTGAAGTTTAGCCTTGTCGAGTTTCTTCTGGAGCACAATTAACAACTACATCTGAGAAAACAAATGATCCACAACCTCAATTTGAGAGGATCCAATCAAGTAGTGAGGGATGTAGGTGGTGGCTTGCCAAATGTGATATGGAAAGGGGGGAAACTAATTGCTGAATGGTGAATTGTGTTGTGTGACCATTCAACATACGAAACATACTTGACCCAATGCCATGACTATGAATGAACAAACCCACAAAGGTATTATTCCAAAACCAAGTTAAGAACCCTAGTTTGACCGTTTGAAGAGTTCACACCAGAGTTTGTTAATAAAGATAGGATCACGGCCGGAAACCAAATTATATGATAAACTATGGTACTTGCTAACAATGTCAAGGAACAATTGAGCAACCTTTTAAGTAGTAAAATGACTGGGCAAGGTACCAAATAAGCCCCCTGAGCAAAACGACCAATAATGACCAAAATAATGGAATAGCCTGAAAATGCAGGTAAGCAAATGATAAAATATTTTGCAACTGAATTAATCCAACCCCATATTCTAAGACTTCCTAGAAATATTTTTGGGGTAGTTGTTGCAATAGATGTTTTGTTGAATAGATATTGATTTGTACTTCTTTTTCCAAAAAATACAGATAACCGAAAGCTGGAGTTATCCTCCACTGAATGACACTGCAGAGGCTTCACGCCAAGTAATTGCTGCTCTTGCTCAGCGAGGATGGACCATACACCCATAAGGGATTTTCCTCCCAATATTCCTTCCCTCGAGGAATTCATAAACGATACGTGATTGAGGAGGAAATACTGTGGCTTGTGCTTAGTTTTCAGAGTGCTTGTTAACTGTGGTTGTTTCCTTTTATTGGGTTCTAACGAGGTTGTTCATATAGATATGTGGACAATAGGATTTTTGCTGGTAAGAGAAATTGTTGTTAAGCTATTCCCAACAATTTTTTTTTTTTGTTGGCATCCTAGGAACTGTATGATAATGAAAAATGAATTATACTAAATGAGATATTTTCACACTCCTTTTTACTCTCTTTTTTGAAGTTGAGTCTCTCCTTGATAAGGAGATGTTCTTTGCTTATTCTATGACAGCATGTGTTACTCTATGGTGAGGTAGCGTTATCTATTTGTGTTGTGTAGCAAATGTAGGATTTAACTTACAACCAACTTTTGGTACATAACAGAACCACCAAAGAGATTGATTATACATACAATTGCTTATTATAGATTCCAAAAAAAGGGGAAACCAAATAAAACATGCTTCAAAGAAAAGGAAAGCTGGCGAAATAATTATTAGTCCACAATTTCATATAAATTTCTACTTAAAAAATAATTAGTTTTCAATTCTGCTGTAAACAATTATTTTCACCCCAAACAGGAGTGTTATTCTGAATTTAAAATGAAGTTAATTTACATATTTTCACATCAAAAATTCATCCTCCAATAATCATCTATTGGGTTTTTATCTTAAAATCTATCATTAAATAAAAAATTATCATGTAAGTCATATGTATAAGAGAGATGCTCCCTCCACCACTCCAAATACTCTCTCCATCTCCCCACTATTTTTTTTATTTTACATCAATTTAATTTTATTTATCTTATTTTAAAACCCTAAATTTTCCTACATCCCTACACCTCCACCCTCCAAACCTGCACTTACTGCAGATGGGAATTCCATCTGAGTTCGTGACTTTCTCCAAAACCCCTCCATCTCATCTCTCTCCATTATGTATATTAGAAATTCTCCAAGAGAACTTAAACTCAATCTCACGGCTAATTTGAGACTTGTGTGGTTGCTCCTGTTCTCTTCCTATTGATTTACCCACTTTATCTTTGCTACCATTGTCATCAACACCATCATCAAATACCCTTTTCTCAATAATACCCTCTAGTTGATTCAGAAATTTCTCTTCCATGTTATCTACTTTATCCACTTCCCTTTGAATTTCGTCCCTTGAGGGACTACTATTGGACTTAGCATCAATGTCCGAAGAAACACTAAGCCCTTTCCAATGAACTTTCCAATTTACCAGAATCTCCTCCAACTCCAACCTTCCCGTCATCCTACAAGCTACCACTCACATAACCCTTATGCTTCTCTTCAAATTAAGATCAAATGCAACTAAAATTAGAAACTAGAAAGCCTAAACTATTTCCAATTTCTTTCCCTTTGCAAAATATAGGATCATGATACTTTGTCACAGGTAAGACGCAAACAAAAACTGACTGAAAGTCTGAGAATGTTTACTAACAATGAAGTAAAATATATGGTTGGACGGATGTCAACGTTATTGGACTTTCCATTCTTAAACAGATGTTAACATCAGTAAATGAATATCGACATCTGTTTGTCTTCAACGGATCTAGATATCCGTTTAAGAATACAACGCATATTCATGTCTATTTAAATGTTATTAAAAGACAAAAGAGAAATAAGGAGGTGAAAGGAACAGTATGTGGTAGTAGAAAGAGTAATGTATAATGGTATTTTAATCTAAATCATTTGAATTTAATTGATATCATTGAATTGATTGAATACTTTTAAAATAAATTTAAATAAGACAATATATTAAAATTATTCAAGTTTGGTCCAAATTTACCCAAACAATATAGATAATATACAATTAAGTTCAATTATTAAATTAATAAAAAAAATATTCTACATAATATTATTTATAATGTACTCATTATTGTAATCTACAATCCAGTAATTTTATATCCTTGTAATTTAATCAGAATTATCATCCAATAATGGATTGTCATCAAATTACTATTTTTATAACAATTAATTTAAAAACTATGTATAGATCATTCCTATTTGATTCATACTGTAAAAGTTCTACAAATACAAAGCATCTAAATTAGACTCTTATTTTAAATGTAGTCATATGCTTGTTGACTTTTTTTTATAATATATTAATTAAAGTGTACTTTGCAATGTGAAGAGTTTTTATTACCTCTTCTCTTCTCGTGATAAAATTATTGCAATGTAGTAATTATTTGAAAAGTGATATATATTTTTTAGTTATTCACGATGTAGAAGTTATTATCATGAAAACGATCCAAATTAAACTCTTTATTCAAATAAGCTAAATAATTATGTTATTCTACCTCATTGAAAAATAAATCACCCCATCTTTGTAAATGCACAATGAATTGTTATTATTTTATCATAATTTTTTCTGCACTAAGTTGAACCAAACTAAACGAGATTTAGTTTATTCTTTATGGGACAACCTGTTTTTTCTTTTGAAATTTTCAACTTAATCCAAACTAATTAATATTAATAAGTTTATATTTAAGTATCTCTTGGGTTCAAATCAGTTAAACTTTCCCTATTATTAATAACAATTAACTTATAGTTGTAGACAATAAAAAACCAATACTTTAAGACATCATCTAACAGATTTTGTTGTCAAAATACAAACAAATACATCCAATTTTAAATACGTTTCAATTTGTTTATTTTTAAAAGTGAAATTTTATATAAAAAAATTATTTATTACTTCAAAGTTGAATAAAACATTAATTATTTTTATTTTCAAATTAATTTACACATTTACTTTAATTATAAATGGAAACAAAATAGAACTTACTAATTTTTTTATGAGAATTAAAAGTTTAATTTTTTAGATAAAAAAACAATAAGAACAAATAGAAGATATTATAGTAGTACATAATACGCAGCAAAAGTAATATTGTTTTTTAATTTTTTAACTTGTGTGTTAAGTATACATGTAGTGTACTGAAGAGTGGTTGGTTAAATAATTTAGCATTAAAATAAAGCAACAGCATTTGTATATTTTGATTTGGGTGAGAGTAGATTAAACAGGGAACATTGTTCTTTGCTTGGAGTGAGTGCGAGTCAATTATTCATTTCTTCTGTTTTCTCTGAAAGAAACGGCTAAAGGAGTGAAGAGAAAATCTGGAGTTGGAGGTTTTGAGCGAAACTCAAATGTCTCAGACCAAGAAATTGACGCCGAATCTGGATCAGCAGAGCACGAAGGTGCTGAATCTAACGGTGCTCCAGCGAATCGATCCATTCATCGACGAGATTCTCTTCACCGCCGCTCATGTCTCCTTCTACGACTTCAACATCGAAACCAACCAGTGGGTTCGTTCTTCTCTTCTATTCTCTTTCTTTTTTTTTTCTTTTTTTTTCACTTCTTCACACTTTCTTTTCTCATCTATTTTACTCATTCACCACTGTAGAGTCGCAAGGATGTCGAAGGATCTCTCTTCGTTGTCAAGAGGTGAGTTCATCCACAATCTTCTCTCGCTATTCTTTGTATGCATTGATGCATGCATATCCACCAAGATCGTTCATCCTTTTCTTTTTCTGATTCAGGAATTCACAGCCACGGTTTCAGTTTATCGTGATGAATCGACGAAGTACAGGTTCTGATTTGTTTGAAAACCTTATTATTATTGTTGTGGTTATTAGTATTACTATCATTTGGGAAAATAGTTTGACTAGAAGAACCAAGAAAGGTTTAGGGGTTAGATTCAAGTGAGCTAATTATTGCTGTAAATAAGGATGCTGTTTTTGGTAATGGGCAAATTTATTTTTGCCTCATTTCTGAATCTTTGGTATGTATTATCTATTCAACTACTTTCTCTCTTAATTTTGTCCTGGGTCCTTACAGATAACCTTGTGGAGAATCTATTGGATTTTGAGTATGAACTTAAAAGCCCGTACCTATTATATCGGAATGCTGCTCAAGAAGTTAATGGTATATGGTTTTATAATCCAGACGAATGCGAGGAAGTTGCAAATCTTTTTAACAGGTTACTTTAGTGGTTTTTTTTTTTCTTTAGTTATTTACAGTTACAACTTACAGGGTGCTAATTTCAACCAATTTGGTATAAACTGTTAGGGTCTTTGGGTTGTGTATTTATATTTTTCTGCTTAGCAATGCATGAAATTGGGTGCAGATAATCTTACTTATTTTCCAAATTCAATTTACAGGATACTTAATTTGTACCCAAAGGCACCTCCAACTACCACAACGCCTGCTAACAGAAGGTAAGCATTTTTTGTAAATTTTACAAAATATGAAGTTGTTTCAATTGCATAATTATCAACAGGCATGCTTTAACGTTAGAGTGACCAATCCTCTGGACACTAGGAATTTCAAATTGTGGACCAGTTTACATTTGCATAAGCCTAGTGTCCCCCAAAAAATGTATTTATATGTAGCACAGATTATTTAGCGAGTTGTCATCCAACTATGTCGAGTTTGGGGTCGATTGCTCTGCACCACTATGTTGTGCTGCTTATATGTGTGAAATTCCAAATACCATCAACTTTAACATATTATTTGTGAAGAAGTTTTTTATTCAAAATGAAAAATTACTTTAATAAAGTACTTCTGCTTGGTTTTTCTTGTCCAATGAATGTGCTTGCTCAACTTTCAAACTGTATTTATTTATTTCCCCCACTTAGTGATCTCTACTGTTGGATTTATGAGTAATAAATGTTGCATGTCTAATGGCTGATGTTTTTATATATGACTGAGTTTGATGTTTTTATATATGACAGTGAGTTTGAGGAACATCAGCCAGTGTCAGTGATATCAAGAAGCCCTCTAGAATCGTCTTCAGCTGCTGCTTCTGCAATTGATGCCGTTGAAGATGCTGTATTTTCAAACTTTTGCACCGTATATGATGTTGTTATGTTTCTATTTTCTATGTTTTTTGGTTAATAATTGTGCAATTTCTATTTTTTTAAGTTTCACTTTTTATTATAACATATATCTGTGGCTTAAGAATTTTTTTAATTCAATTGTTGCAGACATTGAAGGATACTAGAAGTTATGCTCCCGCTATAAAAAATGGTAGACAGAATTCTACTTCTATCACTTCTGCTGCTCCTAGTGGTTTATTTTCTCCTGCACCTACTGTCCAAATACCAGCTTCTCATTCAACTTCATCTATATCAGGCTTACCTGTTGACTCTCTTGAAACAGTCAAGAATGGAAATCAAGCCATTAATCTCGTTAAGCCTTCTACTTTTTTCACATCCACTTCATCATCACTGTTAGTTCCACCTATTTCTTCATCTGTGCTACCTAGTTCAGTTGGTAATCATTCCCTGAATATGCCACGACCATATGGCACACCAGTACTTCAACCCTTCCCGCCCCCTATTCCTCCTCTCTCTCTTACACCCATTTCAAGCTCTAAACCTGTAATTGGAAGGGATAGCGTTCGCAATGCACTTTTATCATTGGTTCAGGTACTTCACAATTTTGCCATCTTTGTTTAGTTCCCTTGTGTTTCTTGACTATTATTAATTTAGTTGTATTTTTAAATTGTTATTCAGTTCTTTTATTTTTGGGTGGGTGTGTGCCTTAAAATAAGAGGGAAATAACGACTACTAGTGTCCTCAATATCATCAGGGTGTTAAACAAATGATTATAGGAGTTATTCTGAACTGCAGAAAGTCCAGTTTGAGCCGTAGTCATTGTTAAGGGGTTTCCAGTTGCTTCAAGAGAGAAGTCTGAATTATTTTATTTTATGATATCGTCTGGGCACTTCTTAAGAGCCCGAATTTTATTCAGACATAAAAGCAGACCAAACGTATCATAAACCATATTATGTGGAAAATATTGTTAAGTTAACGACTATTTAGCTTACTATTAGACTGGAAGTGCTCTAATCCTAATTATTGAGATTTTGTTTTCATATAACAAAATTCCAGAGATGCAATTTTGGAAAAAAATGCGTATAATTGAAGAAAGGCGTTAAAATAAGGTTTTTGTAAGCCTGATATGGGAACAAACCTCTATTGTTACTAACTAGTATAAACACAAGATTTTTAGTAAGCAATCTTAGATTTTCATGTTTTTATTACTTTTTTCTGTGTATGATTTCGGTATAATTTGAATCTCTAGTCTGAAAAAGAATTGGAGTAACCAAATTGTTTTGACGCTTGCTATATTTTGACTCCTCTTCCTTGTTAACTTTTTATATAGTTTCTCTACTAACGGAATTTTCCTGTGTCAGGATGATCAATTCATTGACATGATGTTCCAGGCATTACTGAAGGTGAGTCCTTCATGAGTAGTCAAACTCTTGAAGGTTGGATGGAAGTGCATATAAAATTAGTTCTGTATATAGTTACACACCCACACGTCTAACAGGAGGTGTAACTTAGTATATAGAGACATCCGTCCCTCTTTAGCTTTAGCCACAACTTTGCATGATACTTCGGTAATGGCCAATTCCACAATATACTAACAAATCATACGGTGCATTAATACACCATATTATCTTCACCACTGAGTTTATGTGTGTATACGTGGACAAGTTATTAGAGAAAAATAATGGTTGAATATAGCATGATTTTAATTGCTATGTTGATCTAAAGATTGTTCCACGTTTACACAAAATTAATTAATGGTGAAAGTAATGTGCATTCTTACACTGTAACTCTGTAGTGTATTGTAGAAATAGCCGTATGTTTCTGCACAATGATAAGTGTTCCATGTCAGTATCGCCTTATTACCCTTTGTTGTATGTACTGTGTTTTTAAATTCACTCATGGTTCTGTCGGACAAGTCCTCTCTCTATGGACTAATCAAGATATATGTACAATCCCATGTTTAGCATGCTGTTAGATATAAATAAATAAAAATTTATGTCAATTTAGTAGTCCTTAAATAAATAAAATATATATGTCGTATTTTTATATATAATTTCATTTTTTTAGCTTTTAATATGTCTAATAAGAAGTCATATATAAAGATACGATTTTCTTAATTTCATTTTTTTATGCATAAGTCGTGTATGAAGAAGATATGACTCGTGATATTTATTTTATTAATTGAGAGGTAACTGTTTTCGAAAACGTGTTTACTTAGTATCTTTTTTTTTTCAACGACTTTCCTAATTTCAACGTGACACAATAATTATGTTCATAAAAGGAAAAAGAAAAAACCTCATTATTAACAATAATTACACCCATTTTTTGTGCCCTGTAAAGAATTCCAAGATAAAGTCTCTTCTTCCTTTGTGTTATGGTAATTGCTTTTCTTTCACCGTTAATTTTTTGGTTGAACAATTGAATATAATTTCACCTCATCAATTCTTAAATGTCATTTTGTTTTTAAATAGAAACATAAGACAAGTTTACATTTCCAACTAACCCTGACCAACATTACACAAAACACAAAGAAGTAATGGAAATGTAACAGAAGAGAATTACATCACTCTGATCTTGAACTTAGGGCAATTCTAAAATTGGTTCAAAACATTTTCAAATGTCTTATCTCTTCCCAACACTAAGAAATTTTCACAATGGTATATAAAAATACAATCTCCTAACTTTTAGTCCCACAAGCATGAGAGGAAATACACCATAATTGTAATCCTGAAATGTTATTCATTGTGAGATCTTGATTTACCTTGCACAATAAGGATGAATCATAGTGAGACATTACTTCAGCATAGTAACCCAAGAAGAATGATTTCAAAGGATAATCATATTTACTTTTAGCAAAACATTTTGTCAGACATATCATAAGATGTTTGACGTAACTTAGACAACTTATTTGAAATTTATAAAATCATATAAAACGAAATTAGTTTGTAATATTTTTTTTAACATTTAAAAATTTAAAATTTATAAATCAGTCCCTGTCTAATAGTTTGTATTAGATAAATACTTCATTCAGTTATTCATCCACATAATTCAATTATTAATCATTAAATTTTATTATTATCAAATAATTTCCTGCTACTTTTGTGGATGATTTTTCATGAAGAATATCTGAATTTGAGTCTTCATACATGATAGTATTAAATATTCCATTTGTCAAATATTTTATTAGTGTAAAATATTCCTGGAATTAATCACTAATCCAATTTAATAGAATATATCTTCTTAATCACATTTTTGTAATCTATAAACCTCAAAACTCTATTTTATCCAAACTAACTTGTTGGTATAGAGTTAAATATTTGAGACTGAATCTTTAGTTGGAGCAATTATCCTCCTATAATAAAAATATCGAAAATATTGAACGAGGCTAATGCTGGTAGAGCTAGGAGATGGGCCTGAAGCAGCCCAAGCCCAAGATTGATTTGGGCTTCTGATGTGTGTTGAGCCCGTTTACTCTGCGAATGTGCCATGCATCATAAACTCTTCGTTTCCCTTATTCTCTGTCTGCAACATCGAATTGAATTCCATGGCGGCTGTGAGAAAAATAATTCAGGCCAATAAAAATAAAAATTTGTCGCCATCTCTTTTTTCTTTTCGCCGAGGAATTGCCTACAAGCTTTTTGTTGGAGGTATGCACTCTCCTTTTCGTTTCAGCCGTATGCTTTGTTACTCTTCAAGCCAAAATTAAGGAAATTATTTTTTGATGTTTAAGGCCCTTTGTTTCTATTGATGAATTCCATTGAATAGTTTCATATTGCTTTTCATTTTATTCTTGATGTTAATGATCAGCTTCTTCACACTCTCGGCAATAGCAATTAGTTAGAATGTGTTCTCGAACTGAGCTTGCCCTAAGGTTAGGTGTTGTGTCTTGCATATCCTTTATGCAAATTATGGGAAAAATCAGATTTTCCTAATGATTTTTTAAGTTATTAATTAGCCTGTGAAAAGTATGCATGTGGCTTCTGTTTCAAATTCAGTTTATTATTTTGAATGCTTGAAGTGATTTGTCCATTGAAAGGGGTTATTTACATCCATGGAGCTTGGTTGCTCGGTGTTTTTTCAGGGCTGTCCTTCTTCACCACAGAGAAAGCACTGTCAGAGGCATTTTCCAACTACGGGCAAGTTCTTGAAGGTATAAACGATGAAATGCACCAACGTTGATCCATTCTGTGTCATCTCGCTGTATGATTATTCTGGCCTTTGACAATGTTGCTGAGTTTCTGTTTTTGCAGCCAAAGTTGTAACAGATAGGGTGTCAGAAAGATCTAAGGGATTTGGGTTTGTCACCTTTGCTTCAGCAGACGAGGCTGAGAATGCCATTGCAGAGATGAAAGGAAAGGTAATGATCAAATTTGGGACTCTTGTGTTCTTTGTTGATTTGGAACTTAGAAGTAAGGATTGAGTGAAACTTTTTTGCAGACATTAAATGGACGTGTTATTTTTGTTGATTATGCAAAACCCAATACCAACATTAATGGTGCGATGCCAATTGCTAGAGGACCACCTAAACCAACACCAGAAACTTGATATTATATATTCTTGATGGAGAGACCTGTTGAAAAATGGTATCAATTTTTCTTTCATCAGCTCTTGCAGCAGTGTATATAGAGCCCTTTTTTTACTACAAAGCACTGTTCAGCACAAGTGATAGGATTCTTCGATTGTAATAGTACAGGCTCTGAGGATTTTATATGGTTGTGAGCAGACAATAACGTAAACAGTCTCGGTGATTTTGTCCTTAGAGTTTAAGAATCAAATGTTATACTTCCTTTAATAGAGAAAAATAGTGTTTTTAAGATTAAGATCTTAATTAAAAATTATTCGTTGAGCACATGAAAGAGCTCTCAAAGGGGTTAGATCAAAATTGAATTCAGCCTTAAGCATTGGCCTCATCAAGTTAAACTCGTGAGTGATAAGTTAGTTCAACATAATTAAAACAATGGGGTGGAGGAATTATACATGCTTTAGTTTCCATCTTTCTTCCTCACTCTTTTTTTTTATTAGAATTCAGAATATCTTAATTTGTGGCTCTTTAGATATTTAAAAATATTTTATAAATATTCACAGATGTCATGTATGTGTATATTAATATGATGATTTTTTGTTTCTCGTGATTATTCAAGTAATTTGAAATTTGGTTTTATTTTTCATATTAAAAATATATATTAAAGAAAAAAAAAAACCCTAAAATGTTGATTTTTTTTTTAATTGAATGAGTTTGTTCACTTAATCCATTAACCTGTAGCTGTTAAACTTCCTAATTAGTGAATCGGATTATGTTGGTCTATCAAATAATAGCCAACTTATGATTGATTTGATAGCTCTAAGTGTATGTTTAGTAGAAGACTATTTTTTATCTTTTAACTAATACTATTATATATTAAACTATAATCTTTTTAGTAGGTTTTGTTTTAAATTTAATAATAATTAAGCTAATTGAGCATGAATTTGATTTTTACTGGTTATAACATATATTTATTGAAAAGAAAAGTAAGGCTAATACGTAATTAACTCTGAAAAAATTAATAAGGATATGGGTCCTGTTGATCAGTGTCACTGGTTAAAAATAATTAATGAACATTTAACTTTATAAAAGTTCATAATTTACTATAACACTAAATTAATTTTAATCTCAATAATCATTAATTTAATTTTGCTTTACTTATAGAACAAAAATATCCACAAGTAATATATAGTTGTAACTGGTAATTTTATTTTATGCAAAAAATAATAATAAAATAATCCTGTAACTGATAATTTATTTTATGAAAAAAATAAATTAAAAAAAGAATTAAATAATAAAATAATCTTAATATTGTTGTACAATTTTTCTTATCTTTTAATCGTTTGTTATTCATTTTAATATTACTAAAAATTAAAATATAATTAAACATAAACAAGCTTAAATTAAAGGAGATAACAATAAACAAAGATTAAAAATATAAATAATCAAATATGTTTAATAAAATGTTGAATATCTAAAATTTTTACTTAAAAGCAATTAAAATATATTTTGAGACTTCACTGAATCAAGAATAGTCAATTATACCTTAAATAATAATTAAAAAACAATTAATTGTTTGAGATTTCAACACAAAAGATGAAATAAATGATCATTAGTTATATCTTAAACAACGTCTTCTTAAATAATAATTAAAACACAATTAATTGTTTGAGATTTTAACACAAATGATGAAATAAATGATCATTAATTATATCTTAAATAATGACCTCGCCAGTATTTTTCTAAGGATATTAAATTTATAACAAAAAAAAAAAGTAAAGGGTATAACAATCTCTTAAAGTTAATGACATATGAACATAATTTTTTTTATAATAAGCATATGCATTAATTATTAAGATCAAACCTTTCATTTTTTTTAATCGCACCTGTCAACTAAAAATCAAATACTTGCTCAATTTCTTCAAGTATTAACTATGAATTTCAAATAAAACCAATAGAAATAAAGTTTTTGAATCAAATTTGTTCTATTATACTATAAACAAAATATATTAATATACAGGTGTTATTATATGAACTTTTGTAATGGTATGTAATACCATTATTGGAAGAAAAAAAAATGTTAGATCGAACGTCACCATCAAAATTCCAAACCACCAAAAGACACTCCCAATTTTCTCACTCACCATTTTTTTTCATCTTCTTCTTCAGTTCATTTCTTTGTTTGGGGAAAACAAGAGAGCGAGAGAAAGGTTGCAGATACATGCTCAAGCAGAGTTTGGTCAATGAAGATTCATTATTGTTAGAAGCTTGGGTTGAGATTCCGACATTGGAAGAAGTGGGGCACGGCTGATGGCGGTGATGCCTCTGTGGACCGCCGGAGTCGCCGTTGTTGGCTCTGGCCGGAGTAGGTGGCATGCGTGAGGAGAACAATACGCAATGCACCACCCCTGCTTTCTGCAGCCCCACGTTTGTTAAGTAGCACACTGATTTTTATTTTCTTTTAATTAATCCTGAAAAGTATGGTAAGGCCGACGTAATAATTTTATTTTTTAAAGTAAGTTTATAAGTTAATCTTAAAAAAAAATATTCATAAATATTACAGGACACATGTCACACTTTATTAATTTATTTAAATTTATTTTTAAAAAAATATTTAAAACAAATCAATCATAATATTATAAAAAAATTGTTATTTTTTTTTAAAATAAAAAATGAAAAATATTGTGGAAAGGAAAAATAAATACTAAATATATAAAATAAGTCATCAAACTCAAGAACTTCCACAACAATTAAAATGTTTGTCAGAAAAATCGTAAAAAAACATCAAATAAAAGATAAAACTGCGCCGTCTGTGGGGATCGAACCCACGACCACGTGGTTAAAAGCCACGCGCTCTACCACTGAGCTAAGACGGCTTTCATGCTATTGCTTCAAGTTTACTAATATTGTTTAAGGGTTTATTATACAGTCCTATATTTGGTAGTTTCGTTGTCCTTTTTATTTCTATCGTCTTAGATTGAGTTTTTCCATATTTAGTTGAAAGGAGCAATTTTTTTCAAAGTATCTTATGAAATACGTCATCTTAGCAAAATAATAGGAGAAAAACTTGCAACACACTCACCTGCAAGCAAATTTTAGTGCCTACCTTATGATTTGTACGGTCGGCAATGCATAGAGTGGCAACACATGAAAGGGGCATAGCGTAGGCCACTCTTGCAACAGTGACAGCTACGATTTGGAACTTTCATGGAATTTGCTTGTCTTTATTACACTCAAATTTGCTACTCATGAATTCTAATCACAATCGTAGTTGGGAATATAAATAATTTATTCACTAAATATTTATAGATAGGGTGAACTATATTTAATTGTATTATATTGTATTAAAAATAACCGATTCATTCTTATTGAAAGTACAGTATATTATATTATGGTTCAGTTTTTTAAAATTAAATTTATAATTGTTTCAGTCCAATTAATTTTAAGAATTGTATCTACTTTTAAATCTTTTTTAGTTCTCGTTCAACTATTTTGTCTTGTAAAAAAACATTATTTAATAATAAAATATTAATAAAAAAACCGTTCACATAAAAAATTAATTATTAATTTTTTAAGACAAAATTTTTTTATCACAAATTTTTATATTTTTTTATCAATAAATATGTATTTCTTTTTAAATAATATTATTTTAAGTAGTAAAAGTAAAATATATTTTTTTAAAATTTAATTTTATTAAATGAGTAAATAATAGAAATCATAAAAGAAAAAAAGACTATATAAAAAAATACTTTAAATATATTATATGTGTGTGCCAATCAATTTAAGAAAATTACTTTTGAGTTAACAATAAATTTAACAATGTTCGTTTTATGTCTATACTTGTTTTGCATAACGTAATTGATGTGCCAAAACTTGAAAAAAAATAGAGTATATTATAAAAAATTATCATTTAAGTAACTTATTGTCTTTTTTTAGAATTAAGAAAAAATTTAGTCATGAAATTTTGATCAACATCTATTTATGGAATTAAAAAATAAAATAATTTCCATACACATATAATAATGAAAGAAATATAAATAAAACAGAAAATAATAATATCAAATAATTAAATATTTAATTTGTAAAACATTTATGAATAAATAAATATTAAAATAAATTTCAATTAAAAAGAACATGTATTGTTATACTATTCAGTTTAAAACTAGTACAATTCAGTTTAAAATTAGTAATTCAGTTCACTTTATATTGTAATTCGGAACAATTTAGTATAGCAGTTTGATAAAACAAAAAATAATTCAGTTCAGTTTGTCTGAATTGTTTTACAGTTAAGTTCATTTTGGACAAATTAATTTTTAATTCAGTATAGATTTTAACAATTCAATTCTATTTGTCCTACATGCTTTAGGCGTAATTATTAGTCGTAAATAATTACAAATATTTTATATCTTCTTTATCTATCCTATTCTATATCATTGAAAAAAACAAAAGAGACACAATAATTCTTCATTAAAATACTGGTGGTTGGACTTAAATTTCTTATCTAGCTTGTATTTGGAATGTTAAGAATTAGTTCGGATATAGGCACTATCTCATCTAAAAGTTTCGTTCCGTTACTTATTTTATTTATTGAGTATTCTGAAAAAATATTTATGTTTTTCTTATATTTGTAGATATTATGAATATTCACGGATATTTTTATAATAATTTTTAGCAAATAATTATTAATAAAATTCGTATTTATTATAGTATTCGATATTCGATACTGAATTGTTATTATTTTTCATCCTATTTATTGTTGAACACCATTAACAAGAAATAAAATTGAAGTGTTGAATGAAAAGACTGAGCATAACGTGATATGAGTTATTAATTAGTGCCACTTTTCCACAGCTAATATTGGTCAATTAGTAGTTGATGGTTGAAAAAGAAATAGAAATTGTCGAATTAAATTTAGACATGTGTCTAGTGGAATTTATTTGTTTTTTGTTTCGATTTTGATAACATTGTCCTATAGTAAACAAAAAAGGGTGGAGGGGACTACCTTGTTCCACAGACACCCATCTTATTGTTGGTTGGATTTCTTTTCTTTCAATCGAATTCTCTGTGCTTTTCATAAACATCACTGTCTTCCATTATTATATCATTTCTCATTTTTCAAGAGAAAATCCAATTTAAGGATTTCTTAAGACCAAACGTAACATTATGATTATGCTAATACAGTTCAATGTGGAATTACACAATACCTGTACACATTTTGAGTATTTGTATATTGCTTGTGTCACAAAAACTATGGTCAAAACTAGAATCAATTTTCTCTGTTGGGATTATACTCATTTAATGAACTAGTACTTAGTATGTTAATAACACGTTTCTAACGGTAAAATCTCCCATTCAACTTTTTAAGCTGTTCATATATATATATATATATATATTTAATGTCAACATGAGTGTATTGAATTTAGAGCCGTTAAAATGGGTCACAATCCGCGAGCTAATCCAACTCACCACGGGTTCGGATCGGGTTGGGTTTGAAAAAATTTAATTTTTTTTTAGTGTTGATTCCTACACCTCCACTTTTTGGAGCTTTACCTCCCCATTTTTTTTTAAATTTTCATTAATTACAAAACTAACTTTTTTTATTTTTTATTTTTACTTTTTTAACCCTCTTAAAAAATAACCCTACTTTACTTTCTACTTTTGAAAACAACTTCACTCCCCTTCCACTTTGCATTAAGCAAGATTCTCTCGCCTCGCTCCTTTTTTGGTTTTTCATTTTCTTCTTCTCACGATTCAAGGTTCCAGTAACCCAAATTTTGAGGCTCTCGTGGCCTTCAAAACCGCTTCAGACACTTCCCAGAAGCTCACAACATGGAACACCAGCACCACCAGCCCCTGTTCCTGGAGCGGCGTGTCGTGCATTGGCGACTGTGTCTCGCGACACGTTCTCGAAAACCTCGACCTCCAAGGCTCCATTCATCCCTTGACTTCTCTAACTCAGCTCCGAGTACGTTCCCCCCTTTCATTTGCCAAAAGTTTCAACTTTTCCAGTCATTTCCGACGGTTGTGTGCGGCGCAAAAAGTTTTCAACTTTTCCAGTCATCTCCGGCGGTTTTGTGCGGCGGTTCGGTGATTGTGTGCGGCAGTGCGGCACGGTGGTCGTGGCTCTGTAGTGCGGTGTGGGTGTGTGTGGCACGGTGGTCATGGCTCTGTGGGTGTGTGCGACCTTGCAGTGGCGGCGGTGCTGCGTGGTGTGTGCGGCGGTGCGACTTGAGCGTGCGGTGGTGCGGTGCGGTGGTGCGGCGCGGTGGTGCGACGATTTGTTTGGTTTCTGCTTAGTTTTCGTTTCGCATCATTGTGTTGATTTTTTGGTTTGCAAAAATGTATGTGATTTAGGGTTTAAGATCAAATTGATTTTTTGCTCTGAGCGATTTGTGTCGTGCTTAGGAGGAAGAAGACAGACCTTAACGGATGTTGACATCCGATGACGAATAATCAGATCCGTTTAAGGGTTTAGGATAAACATATCTTTAAGAGGAGAAGAATTCTGTCAACAATTCTCACAGTGAAATGAAAGAAAATTTTGACAGTGAAAAAAAAGAGCACACAAAAAATTCGAAAAACCAAATGAATGAAACAGAGAGAGAGCAGGACGTTGGAAGAAAAAAAGTTAAAAGTTAGGTTTATATTAGAATTAAAATTAATCTATTAGATTTTACTAAAAGGTATAATAGGAATATAAATAATAAATAAAAATATAAATAAAAAAAAAAGAAAGATAAAAGTGGGATGAGGAGGTGGAGGTCCAAATATGTGGAGGTGCAGAGATCAACGCCCATTTTTTTATGTGAGTCAGATTTTAACTCGGCTCATGTGGGTTGAATCCGTGGTGGACCGGGTTGGCCCACCAACCTACCTACCTAATTTTATTTTTTTAATTTATTATTTTATTTATGAAATCCTAAAAAATAAAATACTCTCTTCACTCACTGTGTATACAAAAAAAAGTAACATCTACTCTCACAACTCACTCTCACGGAACTTGCTCTCATTTAGGGTGTTGTCATTCTCATTCCTTCAAGGAACAGGTTTTTTGTGTTTGTTTTTGGATGACATTTGGATTATATTGTACTTTTTAATATTATTTTGAATTGTTTTTAGTTTAACATCATTTTTTTAGAGTGAAATTTGTTTAAATTTGAATATAGAAAGTTTGTATTTTTTTATTTTAAAAAAGTTGTAATTAAATGGGCTAGTGAGCCAACCCGTTTACCCACCAACCCGTGGTGGGTTGAGCCGAGTTCAAAATTTTCTAGCTCGCTAATAGATGAGTCAAGTTAGGTTGGCTTACTAAGTGACCAACCCGTGATAGACCGGGCCGGATCAAGCCGAATTACCCAGTTTGACAACTCTAATTAAATTCTAAACTCAAGAAATTTTATATTTTAAAATTAATTATTTCGCTTTATTTAAATACAATTTTTTTTTTCATTTTAAAAATAATTTTTATTTTTTTCTTTACAATAACTTTTACAATTATATATATTATTAACAATTATCATTTTATATTACCTTTACTACTAAAAATATTTTAATAATTTTCAATTCTTATTAATTAAACATTTTTATTTATCGTATCAATAAAATTCTATATTAAATTTTATTTTTAAATCTAATCTCACTTACTTTCAAATCTTTTCAATAAAACAACAATTCAACTTATTCTCACATCCCTTACATTTAGTCGTGCTCTCATCCTCAAATTATGAATATCCCAAATAATCGTAGCGTTATGACTGACTTTTTAAGTAAGGGTACTGAAAAAGTTGCCGAGGTTAAAATAATTAAGGTTAATAATATATGCCATGTGCATTAGCGTGTAAGGATGGGAATATAAAAGTACTGTTATCTGAAATAAATAAATGAATAATTATCTTTTAATCACGAATCAAAAAGTCAAAGTACGTTATGGAGTTTGAAAGCCGTAAAATATTGTAACAACCATCTAACTCGTACAAACTATGGAAATCGTACTGTCCATGGACAGAATCTACATTACCTGCTAATAAAATGATATTTTTTACCAATAAATTTGAATTTAAAACTACTGAATAAGGTCCATCCTTCATTATGATATTAAATAGTAATAAATAATTCTCCAAGTGTGAATTGAAAAAGTCAATAATTTTATTTATAACAATGTAGCAAACTTATTGTCCAAGGAACAATATTTCGTAACATGATCAATAATCTTAAATAACACATATCAATCTGGTCAACGAAACATGGTACAACCTTCCTAACAATAATTTATGTGCATACAATATATGATGATCTTCATATATAAATCTTCATTCCACGACCCATGTTCTTATAACTAATTTATTTAAAGATGATTTCTTGTAATCTAATTATAAGTTTTTTTATTCTTGTTTTGTTTAGAGATGCATTATCATCTGGTTCCCCATCAGTGACTGTGATTTACATTGTAATGTTATTATAATTTATTTTCTAAATCTTTAAATACCACGATTTTAATCCTTTTACTTTAAAGGGATATATTTAAGTGTTTGTAGTACTATTTTATCAACTAAAATTATGATGTATGTAAAAAAAAGGTTATTTAACACAAATATAACTATTATTTTACAACTTTTTATAAAAGTAAAATGGTTCTAATAAAAATGAAATTTTGTATTTATAAAAGATAATGTGAAATGTAAAAAAATAAAATAAAAATAGTGTCATGTAAATTTGTCAAAGTTTCAAATAGCAATATTATTTAAACCGAGAACGATAATAGATTGGTTTTAGATAATATTTTTTTTTTCAAATATAGTTTAATTATAACATATATCAGAAATTTTTTTGGGGTATATAACTTCTCCCACTCAAGCTTACTGGTTTATGAGACTTAAATATAGAAAATGAAATAATCTTGAATGCATAAGTAAATTCATAAGAGCACACAACCTATATAGTCCTCAAACCAAAAAGATGATTAGACTAAACTTTAGAAGGAAAAATCTAATGTATGATTTAGAGGTTTTGGGTTATAAATCATATGCTATACATTAATCCATTATAGGCATTCAATTGGTTCAAGAGTTAGAAAATGGGTGTTTATTGGTTTCAAACCAATACAAAAGATTATCTACTGTATGATTTAAGAATCAAGAAAATCTTTATTTTTATAAATTTAATCTTTTATGAATATGTTTTTTCTTATTTTTCAAACAACTACAGTTATTATATTTGTACACATTTGTTTAGTCCTTCTTACTTTCTTTGAAAGAAAAGAACATTTGATATTTTTTATTCTAAGCAATTTTTTCTTTTAGTATATACTTTATCAAATATGCTCAAATTTCCAATGATTAACACTATTGTTTTTTTTTTTTCAAATTTCCTGATTTATTGTAATGTGACAAGCAATCTAAACAAATTTCACTATTTCATAAACATATTAAACAGGTTAAATTAGATTGTCAAATTGTGGAAAGAAAAACTCCATATATTTTTTTTACTTTTATTACTAAAGTAACTCTATACAAAATGCTTCCACTTATTACTGATAATAAGCTGAAATAGAGTTTCAAACATCTTCAAACAAACGTTTTAAGTAAGCCATTGGACCTTTCTTCCTCGACATGGAAATTATATATTTAAGCAAGAGGTTATTGATTAGCTAGAAGAGAAATAAGTACTAATATGTTGTTATGTATAGGTTTAATTTGTTATATTTTCCCCTGTTTTATATATGCACTGTGTATCTTTCCTAAAAATTAAAAGTGTTAACTTATTTTCTTTGTATTATATAAGAATAGTTTGGATAAGTTAAAAAACATTAAAAAAAACTCCTAGAAAATAAGACATGGCGTTGGTTGGGACATCTACCCAATGGGTTAGAGGTGCACAATTGTCAATCTAAAAAAAAAATTATTATTCTTTCTTTCAACAACCCAAAATCCAAAATAATTAACAAACTCTCACGTACCTATTAGCAGATTGATTACTGCATTGTATAAAACAATAATTAAGCCAGCATAGGACGTTACATCATGGACAGAGGTACTTTGTTTAGTTAAATCTGTACAATTGAATTTTTCCTGTGTGTTTGTTGTGTCTGTAGATTGCATATTGATGTTGAAATGTATATTAAGGTATTATATTCGGAAGAAAAAGAGTGTGGAAATAGCCGCAAAGGACAAAAGCGCGAGAGCCACGCAGGCCATGTCCAACCTTCTTTCGTCTCTCATTTTCCTTTCCTTTCTTTCCCTCTTTCGATTCATGAATTCCAAGAATCTATCCTTTTCTCCGGCCACAAAAAATGTTCCCCTTTTACCCTCCAACGCCCTTTGCAAAATCCCCAAACTGTCCCTCCCATTCAGGATCGTTCCATCCATGTCCTCCATCTGCACACACGCTTCCCTCACCTGCATCTCACTCCCGCAAGTCACAGTCACGCTGCACAGCACAGCCTCCGATGCCGAACCCCTCTCCCCGCCGCCCACCACCGTCGCGAACCGCACCCGCACCTCACCACTCAGCCAGTGCCGCTCCACGGACACCGCCCTACCGCTCGACACGTTCACCGCGCGCTTCCCCTCGGGATCCACCACTATCCAGCTCAGCCTCAACTCCTCCCGGAGCCTCTCGCACGCTTCCTCGCTTCGCGGATACTCCATCGCCGTCGCCACCGCCTCCTTCGGATCCAGCACGTCAACTCTAAACGGCGAGCACCGGAACCACCCTGAGACCGTCTCCGTCTCCACCACCCGCGAAAGCACCGGCTTCCGCCCGTGGAACAGGTCCACAGCCGTGACAAGCTCCGGCGTACGCTCGATGTTCGCGTGGCGATAAGTGTCCACAGCAGCAAACGAAGGGAAGGAGTCGGAGAAAAAAGAACGAGAGGCGCCTGGGAACGTTGAGATTATGTGGCGCACGCGTGGCGTCGTGGTTGAGGGCCATGTGGCATGGCAGATGCTCTCCCAGAGCTGTTCGTGTTCCGAGAGGGCGTGGAGTTGGGAGCAGGTGGTGGCAATTGAAGCCAGCGCAGGGCCGTCGAGGCGCGTGAGGATGTGGGTTTGAATTATGTCGGGATGCACGGCGGAGATGGTGGTGGCAGCGCCTGGTCGGTGGATGGCGGCGGTTGTGTTATCGGTGCAAGCCATAGTGTCCTTAGTTTGAGGCAATGACTTGGTTGCTTGCCACTTACAATATATATACATATATAGAGAGAGAAGAATGAAGTTGAGTGAGACGAGTGAAGGGTCAGACACCCCTTCTTTTTGACTGTTTTACAAGACTACCCTTCTCCCAGCTTTGACTGACACCACTTTCATCATTACGAGACTGACTTCACTTATGGCCGATTCGGTATTTTTCAAATTGCCGTCATACACTTAAAAATATTCCATCATATAAAAAACATGAACCACGATGTCATATAATATATTCTGGACCTTAGCACCCAATTCCTCAAGATTTTTATTATTTTTCTTTCTGGGTGGATTTTCCTTTTCCATTCATCGAAATGTAGCCTCATATATAGTAAATACCAAAAGATGAAGATAAAGATAAAGATAATGATGAAGGTAGGTTATGCTTACCATTTCCCTTCTCCAGTATCGAACTAAACTTTTAATACACATTAATGACCCCACTCCCGGCAACATTCACTCCAATTTTTGTAATAAATTACTTTTGGTCAATTTCCATGCATTTACTGCAGCTAAAATATAAATTAGTTACTAACTTTACTAACTTGTATCATTACTCTTATATCTTATACAAGTAATATGAATATATATATATATAATTTTAAATATTAATATTTTTATTGTTTTTAACTTGGGGGAATAATTTGAAATTAACTTGTTCTTACATAATTATTTTTATTTTGTAATGATAGAATACAGTGATATTTTGTGAAAGCAGTATGACTTTTTTGTTTAATATTATCTAATGCCATTCATTACGTCATTTATTTTTGTTGTACATGCATTATTATATGTTCCACACTTCACCTACTATTTCTTGACACTTGTTAAGCAATTTATGAATTAAAAAACTCATTATAACTAGAAAAATTGATATCTAACTAAACCAATATTGACGTGACTATATAATTGAATTATAGTCATACAAAATTTCCAAACAAGTCAGAATGTTACCGAATTAGGTAAAATTTGGAAATGAAATTTTGTGGCATGAAAAAAATAATGATTAAGAATATATAATGAATAATATTGCAACTGTATATATAACTTTACTGTTGGGTCCCTACATATAAATTATGGAGTCAATCAAAATATTATGATGTACATGAAGGACAAAATAAAAGTTTTAAAAATTCTTAACGCGCAATTTTTATACTTTAAATAATCGCATCAATCTATGACATTTTTAGTATTTATCGTAATATTGATGTACTACTAAATTGTTGATTTTATGACATGCGTGTTTATATATCTGTATTGATTAATTTAATATTATCATATATGAGTAGAGGTTTAAATTAATTTAAATATATTTTTTATTTTAATATTTTAAAGTTATTTTTGAAGATAAGATTATATTTTAAAATGGATAATGTCTTGGATATAATAATTAATTCTAACTATATTATTTTAAGGGACATGATGTTGAACCATTGACACTGTGAATAAAAATAAAAAAAAGTGATTTTTCAGTTCGATTAATTCATTTAGAAGCTGAGATAAGAAACAATTTGAATTGAGTTTTAAATTAAAAAAATATTTGAAATGAGATATTTAACCTAACTGTATTGTTTTTAAGAAATAGTTATAAATTATTATAATATGTTTTTCTAATCAAGTATTTTTTTACTTATAAATTCCGTGTTATGTAAAAACATTGTTTATGGCCTGACACTTTTTTTCTATATTATTTTTTTGGCACGAGGCACACGGTTGTTGGGTACCGTATCTTTCAGATGATTATGATAACGCGGAAGTATTATACTTTTATTATTTAGCTTAAATGCAATCTAGTTGTGTGTTTTTATATTTGCATGATCTTTCGATATCATTTTTTATGACAGCAACTTGGTTCCGAAAAATTAATTTTTTATTTATTTATTATTAACCTCACATCTATATATAACCGAAATACTAACATCATCAATCTTTTCGTGAATTAAATACTCGAGGGCTAAATAATTAATTATGCGAGGAATGCATTTGACATATCAGAAGTAATGATAGATTGAATATTGAGACGTGTAGGAATTATTTTGGCTCGGGTAGTATCAAATACATGTAAAATATAATTTTTAGTGGTGACAGGTGAAGAAGTTTTTTATATTATAGGTATAGGAACTTACCTTCTTATTATGAGTTATAATTTTCAAAGATGTAACTATATCTCGTGAGAGATATGAGAGAGACATAATAAGTAGAGAGTTCCTGAATCAGTTAATGAATTTATCTTTTGAAAAAAATATTAATGTTATAAATAATTTATAAAAGATTGTATTATATAGATATTTGATAATTCTTATTAAATTGTTAGTCTAAGAATGGAATATGAATGTTATTTACAATATTAATATCATAAACTATATTCACTAGCTTACTTTTCCATTTTTATGAATATAATTATTATGTACTATGATCATATAATCATTGTACATTAATAAAAGGACCACTGAAGGTTCATATAGAAAATTTTGAAAAACAATAATAGAACAATGAAAATAATTTATCGTATTATACATAATAAAATTTTGATTGTATATTAATTGCTAATACTAACTTTATTATACCAAGTTAGAAATTTGATGTGAAAACTTTCATATACACCATAAATAATACTTTTTGTAAGATTGATAAAATGATTTAATTAGTAATAAATTCTCTACCAATTTAAGTTGTTATAAAATATTAAAAAAATTATACAAATTTGTAATAATAATCTTGTTCATGCATGAGTCTAACAATAAAATTGAAATAAATTAAATAAACATATATAAAATAAATATGTTAAATTTAAATATTTCATTGACAATAAACATAAAAATAAGTTATTGTTTAAACTAAAAAATTATAACAAATAATCAATCCTAAATACAAACAAAATAATTAGTTTACATATTCAAGAATAAAGTGAAGAAACAATAAAATAAAATAAAACAATTTTTTCCAACTTAGAACTTAAAATATGATAAATTTCGTTTTTACAAATCATTCATTAGTTCGCATAGATTTTGGCTTATTATAGATTAATCTAGAGAATAAATTAAAATATTTAATAAATCTTGCGTTTTTTTACAAACTAGCAACACAACCTACACAATCCATATCATATTATCATTTATAAATTTTAATAATATTCAATTTTCAAAAAAATAATATATATTCATTTTCATTTTTAATATTATAAAAACCTGTTTTTTTTTTTTTTTTAGAAATCTCTTTTCTTCTTTTTTTTTTTTTACTCCTCTCTTCTTCGTTCTTCTTACTTTTTTTTCTTCTTCCCTCACCACTCACTACTCTTTCCTTTTTTTTTCTTCTTTCTTTTATTTGTAAAACCTTATTGAGAGTATTAGGAGAAAACTTATTCCTCCCATGGAAAGATGGTTTCTCTTCATGAGTGTGACAACTACGATATTTTTTTGCGACAGTGGAGTAACGACTTCTTCACAGGTTTTAAAGAAAGTTTTCTTTCCGTATCTCGCGATCTTGGATATTGTCATGAAGGAGAAAAGTTTTAGGTAAAGAAAACTAGACTTTTCTTTATAAATTATGTTTGTTATGTAAATATTAGTATATGCATGAGTTATAGAAATGATTTATATGGAATTGTGTTATAATTGCTCTAGTACGTTTTGTGTTTAAATGATGAATTTTAATATTAAGATGGTTGAATGATTGGTATGGTATGATTTGATGTTTGTGTTGTGATGTTTGGGTGAAATGAAATTGCAATGTTGTTTAAAGTGGGTTGTAAGGGTGAAGAGTAAAGAGTTATCAAACACATTAGGTTTTATGTAAAAAATGAAGGTTTAAGAGGTGAACTATTGAAGTTTTGGTCCAAAGTGAGAAATTATAAAGTATGACGGTTGTTTGGGTCTTTAGTATTATTTAGTATGAGAGTTAGCTACTATGTGGTGTAGATTGAAAAGATAGTCATTATAGTGTGTTTATAAGGTTATTTCAAAGGTATTTTAAGGGTTTTGGTAGGCAGAAATCTAAAGGAAGTGAGTTTGGTATGTAATTGAGTTTTGATGTATGTCTTTGGGTAATTTAAAACAATTTTGAACCTTGAGAAAGGTATAAATTTGATGCAAGAGTGTTTGGTAGTTGATGGTTAGAGTTTAGCTTGGTTTAGAGTATATTTTAGGGGTTTGGAATAATGAGATTTAAAATTAGGACGTTTGGGACATAGAGAATGATTTAGGGTCTGCCATAGAGTCATTTATGACTTGTTAGGACTCTTAGTTTACAGAAATTTGAGTTAGAATGTGTTGTTTTGAGTTTAGATCTTTTGGAGTTATCAAGTGATTGAGTACACCAAGTTTTGAGTCTAATGATCAAAGGAGTACTTTGTTTAAACTCTAAACACGATTTTCCATCAATTATAAGTTATAAGAAACCTATTTGATCATTAGAACAAAGCTCAAGTGCATCAGAGGCCAGTTTGGAAGTGTGCAGATTGTTGTCATGGGGCCTGGGCACCCCTTTTGGGCGGCCGAGTGCCACTGCACTAGTGTTAGATTTTTCAGGTTTTGGAAATCTCAAAATCTGGGTTCTAGATGTCAGTTTTGGACCCTTACAAAACTGTTGGTGATAGTTTCAAAGCTTTTTTCCTTACCGAAATATGAGTATCAAGATGCCATGAAGAAATTGTGTTATTGTGTGTTTTCGGATGACTTGTAAGGGTGTTTCTATTTTTTTTATGTATGATCAGTAGTCTTATGTATGAATGCAGAAAGCTCAGTCTTGGGGGTTATCTTGACACTCTAATGGTCTTTCATTCTCAAGTAGAGAAGATTGACACATGTGATGAGAGTAGCAAGAGGTCTTAGTCTTGAGTGCTTCTAGTATGATCCAAGGTGTGGAACATACTGACCTTGTGAGTGTGGTAGGGTGAAACCCGTTGGCAATGACTTTGCAAAGCAGTAGAGACCACCACAAATGCACAACTCGTCGTAGCTCGACATTCATTATAAACCCGGATAGTCGATCTAGGTCCTTGTATATTAGGATGTGTAGGTTGATGTATGTTATAAGTGATTCATGTACACCTTATGCTAAATGCTATTTTACTTGTTTTGTATCTAGCATACCCTTGTGTTTGTGTATTGATTGTGTGTGTTTGTGCTTAAATCCTGGCTATGATCATCTGGTAGGTATGAGTAGAGAGTGATGATGTTTCTCTGAAGCTTAGATAGAGCAATCATTGACGTATAGCAACTAGGGATGACAACGGGTCGGGTCGGGCACGGATAGTGCCTACGCGCAACCCGACCGACAAAAGAAATCCACCCGCTACCCGACCCGCTCCTGCATGGATACCCGCTTAAAAAATATCCGCGGATATTTTAAAACCCGCGGATATTTGTGGATACCCGCAAATATTTAAAAAAATATATTTTTATAAATTATTAAAATAAAATTTAAATAGAATCACAAAACAATATATAAAATATAATAAAAATTAAATTAAATATAAATTAAAATTTAATTTTTGTTTCGGTTGAATTGGTCCAAAGGTCAGTCGTCCTTCTGTCCTTTGTTCTCTTTTGGTCTTCAATCCTTTCTGAGAATGTCATTTACTCCAATGGGTTGTTAACGAGCAAAAGACACTTCGACACTCAAGATTTAAAAAAAGGTTTAGATTTAATTAGGATAGAAGAAGAAGATTGTACTTGAACATCAATTATATATTTATATAATACTATATTTTTAGGCAATCAAACCCAATAATCAATAATTAATACTGTATATTTTGTAAAGAGTAAGACAATTTAACCTATTAATTAGTGCAGTATATTTTTAGGCAATCAAAGATCAATACTGCATATTTTGTAAAGAATAAGGTAATCTAACCTATTAAAACCTGTTAATTGTCCATAAATGACAATTAATTATGATCGGTATACTTCATATAATACAATTTTAATTAAATTTAACCTTGTAAAATATAAATTAATGTTAATTTTAATTAAATTTAACTTAATAAAATAAAAATTAAATTTTTATATTCAGTTTTTACGAATATCGGAGTATGAATAATATAATACCTACATCCGATTCATTTATAAGTGGATATTAAAATATCAGTGAATTTCGGATATTAAATTATTTTTCTATCTTTATTAATTGTTATTATTAATATTGGACTTGCGATAACCTTTTTATATAATATACTATTATATTTTTGATGTTACAAATATTCTGTTATAAATATTCTGTTACTAATAGAAAATTGTCTCAATACACATAAAATTCTGAGTGTATCCCACGATCCCTCCAGTATCTTCTATGGCTTAGGGTTTCTCCACGGGATCTTCTTTCTTCATCCTCCTCTTCGCTCACCCAACGCTTCCTCACCCTCTCCGCCGGTACCTCTTCTCCACTCTTTTGCCTCCCCTCCCCTGGTATTGTTCTCCCATTGCTTCACGTTGAATGTACATTTTGTTATATTGGTCGAATGAATTTATGAAGGATTATTTGTGTCAGGTGCTTGCCTTTTTGCTATTGATTGTGGGTGCATAACCCTCGGGTGGGTGCTATCTGTAAAATTTATGTCTGTTTAAGATTGACCTACAACGTGCAAATTTAAATTTGTAGGTTGTTCCCATACCAGCTCTAGTTGTTAAGAAAAATAAAATTGCGATTGTGAACTAAAATCCATAATGTTCGTCTTCCTGATTCCTGATGCTTACTGCTCAATACACAGGATATATTTACCGCTACTTTTGACTTCACATTTGTTGTCCTCACTGGAGTTTTATCTTTGTTGAAGTGATATGCACATATTTTGCTAACATTCTAAATTTTTTTCATATACTGTTTATGGTTTGGAGGCATTAACACGCCTCCAAATTGCTATATAAATATATCTGTGTGTATGGCTTCAATGTTAGTTATCAACTCTACCTAGATCGATTACCTTTTGTTCATTGTTAAAGAGGTTCCATTTAAAGATGAGTCGGAATTTTAAAACAATTTTGCTCCCCAGCCTATATGATGGAGTCCCAACCCGTTTTAAAAAACATTTGGTAACAGGTTTAAAACTGAAATTTTTGTTATTATTAGAATATAAGTGTTAATGTAAATTATCACATTCAATAAAAGTAGGCAAGTTATGCAACATATAAGTGAGAAAAACCCACAAATATAATGTAAAAAAGATTAAGTTTGATGGTGGTGTGAAACATAAATGGATTCTCGGTATTCAATAATATTACATTATTTTGGCTCAGAATAATTCCTTTACTATTAAAGATACAAACACACGTGGTTTAAATCATAGAGCAGTGGTTTCTCGTTTGGAAGAAGAGAGGTAGTTGGTTCAGGCAGCTTCAAGAAACACAGAGAGGTAATAAGATTTGATTACCTTAGAAAGCTTGAAAAGCAAAATGATTTCCTGGTCTCTTAGTTGCAGAGAATGATTGGTGTTAGTTGAATGCCAAGTTCATATGCCGAGGGACGGAGAGATTAGTAGTGTTTGTTATTTTGGTTGCGCAAGAATAGTCCAAGTGAAATGGGTGAATGAATAAATTGATTACCTTTTAGGCTGGCAGGCTGTGAATCAAGTCAATGATAAATAAATTATGTATATATGCTCTAATCTTTGGTAGTATTATACCTTATTTATACTGTTTTAAACCAGAATATATTCTTATCAGAGCCATATATACATACATATACATACGTAGTTTATGAAATAAAATTAGAAAGCAAAGAAAAATAAGGTAACAAAGACTTGAATAAAAATTAACGCAGTGAAAGGGTGACAAATGTGAAAGTAAAGAAAATTTATATTTCTTTAAAGTGTTGGAAGCGAAAATGTTTAGACCCTTCTAAATAGATGTAGAGGAATTTGGAGGGTGATTAATCATAGGTCATTTACAGTACTTACCAAGATTGATATCATGATCTTGGCATAGTGTCTATGTATTTTTGCTGCCTCACATTCTTTCAGTTCTTGGATTTTTCTTTAGTTGGCCTTGGCAATTCACAAGGCCCATGAGAGGTTGGTTTTGTGATTTATGACCGGCATTTTCACTGCCATTGGCCCTTTTTATTGTATTTCTTAGTTCGTTCTTTCCATTTCCACTTGCACTTGAATCGTATTTCATTATCCTAAAAAAATATTCATTAGCACAAGGGTTTTGGTTTTCTCATAATCAATGTTCAATGACATACCGAATTTTTTGTAGTAAATTGGTGTAGAAATGAATTCTGCATAGTTGTTAAATGAAAAACCTCTGCACTATAAACCCATGTAGCGAATAATAGAGTGCAGCAAGTAACATAAGACGATACAGTAACAGTTAAACAAGAGAAGAAAAGAAGTTTGCTTCCACCCTGTCCTGCACTGTGTTCTGCATTGCCAAACATAAGCCATAACTAATTATTACTTTTCCAGTTGCATGTTTGGCATTTTATGCCATTGGAAGACAGCAGTGATAGCAGATCCTACTAATGTCAAGGGATTTTGAATTTTTTGTCTGAGTAAATGGATCATTAATTTCAGCATATTTTTCTTTTTGTCTTTGTTCTAGTACATTAACTTATTTATTATAATTATAAATTAGAATGTAAGTGTAAGTTTAATATTAAATATAAATAAGAAAGGTAAAATAATATATAAATATTATAACTATTCAATGTAAAATTCGAATTGTTATATCTTTTACGTATCTTGAATGGCTAATCGAATCTATCATGAATTATAAGATATACAACTTTAATAATTTAAAAAATAAAATAAATAAAATGATTACAATTCACTCATTTTTATATAAAAAATAAAAATGCAATAAACATTGTATACTAATGTAAACTTATTTTGTTTTCAAATAATTAAATAATAAATCTTTAATAACGACTAATTTTATATAAAAAATATAATAAAATAAATATAGAAATAATATATACTATTTTAAATAATATTGTGAAACTTTTACAAATGAAATAAAAAAGAAATTAATAAAGAACAATGAGAAAATAAATAAATAAATGACACTTATATATTAATTTAAACAATAATTAATTTTTTCCTAAAAGATTATATTAATGTTTTATAAAAAGTAACATATACATTTCTTAGATAAGTTAGTATCATTTAAGCACCTTATTATTCATTAAAACTGTCACTAGAAAAAAAAGATGAAAGAGCAATTAATTCATCAACTCTCTCTCGGATCATCTTCCTCTTCACTATTTAGTATTCATCTTCCTCTTCGTGGGTTAAAGTTGTTTACCATTCTCATTATTCATATTCTCCTTTATCTGAATTTACTATTCATCTTCTCTCATTTCACATGTTCATTTTATCTCTTCTTATTAGTTATTCTTTTTCTACTCTCTCTTTTTATTATTTGACTTATTTGTTCTATTATCTGATTTTTTTTTTCATTGTTCATCTTTTGCACTTGGTCTTTTTTATTGAACTTTATCTCCTATAATGATTTTTTAGTTGAACTTCTCTATCCTATATCTTCGTGTTTTTTCATTTTCTTCTTCATGAATCGTCCATGGCGGAACCAAATCATGAATCACACAATCCATATTTGATTCACCTTATTGAAGTTGCTAATCAAAATACAAAATGGTTTACCATATGACATGTGAAGAATTTTGTAAGGAATCATGATTTGAATATCTCAACATCTAATTTCGTTGGATAAATAAAAATTTATTTCTATGGTTTAAAAAAAGTGTGTGAGTGTGTGTGTGTGTATATATATATATATATATATATATATATATATATATATATATATAAAAGTATTTAAATAGTTTTTAAAATAATAAATAATAATAATATATAGAAAAATGAAAAATAATAAACAATTTATTTTTATTAGAAAATTAGGAAATTAAAAAATTTACAACATTAGAAATTTAAAAAATTCAAAATTTAAACTAAAAAAACAGCAAATAGAAAAAAGAAAAAGGAAAAAAGAATAGAAAGAAAATAATAAGAAATGAAAATAAAATTTATTTAAATTTTTTAATAAAAAATTAGCTAGTTTTTTTATTTCTGATTAGTAATCCCATTTTTTTAAAACAAAAAAAAATTCTTACATATCACTTAGTTTTGTTTTTTTTACACCTACCTCATTTTATTTGTGCATCTTTTTCCAATGTGTTTGTGGACCGATGTGTATTCTTTTTACACCCCTTTGGTCACCCTAATGATTTTTGTCAGACTAGCTCTCTTTCATTTCTTTTTACACTCCACTTAAAATCATTCCCACACTCATGAGGTGCCACGCGTCTCATCACATTTTTCTCTTACACATGTTAATTCCTTTTCCTTTCCCTTTGACACTTTTTCAAACTTTTTCCAATCTTCTACGGCAACGTGGCAGTCACACTCTTCATATCTTTTCGTTTATAGCTTTCTTTTCGAAAATATGTTAGAGAGGTGTGAAATAGGAGGGAATGTTCATTTTTGTGGCTATATAAGTCCTAATGTTAAGGGTCCTGGAGTTTTTGAAAAAAATCAGAGAAGGAAGGAGTGAGAAGAGTTCTACAGACAAAGAACAACAATTGAGGTCTGAAAATTGTACAAGTTAGAAGTTGAAGAAATCACTGCAAAAGTTTCTACTTACCTTTTTCATTTTATTCTGAAATTGAATACCCATCCTAGAGCGCCACTGTTTCTTTTTTCCTTGGCGTGATAATCTGTACCTTTTTAGATATACTTCTTAAGCCTTTCAATCACTATAAGCGCATATGTCAACATAGATATTGTTAATTAAGGAGTAAGTGAAATGAGACCAGATCGATGTTGGATGTTATATGGAGAAAGAAAACATCATTTTGGCTGTAAGAGAAGAATATATGAATGAACTGAATATTAACCTTTGAAGTAAAGACCACATTGTCAATATTGTCATGTAAATGAGCAAATATTAGGATAGCAGATCAATCACGAGACAACATAGTCATAACATAAAATAATATTACTGGCATGAGTGCTTATGCTTAAGTTATATTGATAATGATTGGTATCATGATGAAATGCATGTGAAATATGTGACAAACTTTATATAACAAATTCTTTTTCACTTCCATAACTTTTTTTCTGAACTCCATAAATTTCTTTCCTATTTTATCCTTTTTAATTGTACAATCTGAAAGTATCTTTTATTTTCAGATTATACACTTAAGAAGTCATTATAGGATTCATTAGAAATATTTATAGATTATATATATATATATATATAATTTATAAATATTCAATAGATTGTAAAAATTTAATTGTGATTCAATTAAAAATTGTCAAGTTTATTATTACCCTAAATTTAATTAAAGATTTAAATTTTAACTTGATTTAGTTTTTTATTTTTTTTCTGCGAACTAATTGGATGTCCATTTTTTGCTCTTTGCAGTTACGGTGACAATCTCACAGTTTGGAGTTTCAAATGAAACTGAGGGTTGTCTGCAGGAAAATTTACGACTACATACGCTATGATCTCAAAGAAATCGCTTTCCCCTCTTCGTTGCCGGACCCTCCTAACATGAAAAAGCGTCGCAAATTGACCAGGGATGAGCGTATCTGGGTATGGGTTTAGGGTTTACTTTCCCTCTAATTTTTACCCCTTAACTCAATCAGAAATAGCTTATTGTGGTTGACATACATGGTTTTAGGGTTTATTGTTCATGGTGTTTGTGGATTAGTTAATTGTCTGAGTTAGTAATTTAGAATGTACTGATACATTCAATGTCCAGGTTTTGAAGAGAGCTTCCAGGCTTTATGCCGCAAGCTGGGTTCGTGACATTGGTCCTGACCTTCGGCCAGACGATTACAAGAAGGATGACATGGCTGCTGAAGCAAATGATGAAAAGAGAACAGCTAAAGGAAAAGAACCCTCAACACTTGAGGATCTCGGTACCATCTTTTCTCTAGTTTAAAATCATTATGCTTGTGGGAATTGATGTCAAAATTAGGATTGTTATGATTGAAGTACAACGGTTCTTATTGCTGTGGATTTATTGAACATTAGTTATTCTGTACCTATACTCTTTGGTGTATCTAACATAGTTGAGCAAGCGTGAATTGTTGTAAACTCCCTCACATGTTTTCAATTCCAACTGATAAACTGTGTGTTCATCTAGTTATGTGAAGTACTTAATCAAACTATAATGTCTTAATGGTTTACATCGAGAAAAACCAATGAGGATGCTTCTGAAGATCAAGTCAGCAGTGCTTGCGGAAAAAAACACTTATGATTAGCTCGAACAATTAATAGAAGGTTTTCACCAACTAGAGTGCAACCCAAATTGAGTATAACTCTTTGTCGTTCCTATATTTTCTTCTCTAAACCTCTGTTTTCAGATTTTTATGCTATAACCTCTCTCTCCTTTCTTTTTTGGTTTAAGTCTTCCTACCAATTTTTTCTAGTCAAATTTTCCCTCATTGCTTTGAATAATGAGTTTTAAAAGGTACTTTTTCATTTTGACCAAGCACGTGCATTTTTATGGAAAATTACAGCCGTAGCTGCTAGAGGGGGAATGGAGACCCTCAGACCTGCTTTGCAGCGTGTGTACATGACCAGAGCATCTGCATACAGAGATGCTCTTAAAAGTTTCATAGAGGGGTACCAAGAGGGTGTTCAGCAAGTGATGGAGAAGAAGGAAGATTCCAATACGCAAGAAGATGCTGATCTACCCCCAAAAAAACCAACTTGAACTTGCTTGTAGGAAGGATGATACTTCTTTTCTGGTAGACCCACCAGTAGTTTGGACTAAGGCATGAAGTTTGACAGAAATTAGTGCCAGTCCTCTTGATTAAAAGGTTTTAATGTACATTTCACTAAACATAAAGAGTCGAATATTCCAAAGTGGGTGTATTTTGGATACTATACATCTATTAGTAGATCTGAATTTTGTTTTTGCAAATTTTGTTGAGTTTTTTAATTTTAGGTGCTTATTAGTGATTTATTATCTATTATCATTTATACGTGCGCCCCTGAAGATACACATGAAGTTATGGTTTCAATTTACTATTCAAGTAATCACATCAAGTTATGCTTTCTTTCTTGCCGTGCTTGATCCTATTATGTGAGAGATTTTAAGTAGGGATGGGGTGGTGGCGAAGTCCTTTAATTTGATTCTCCCCATTCCTGCTTATGGATGCATGGAATACAATCACTGTATGCATTTAACCCATTTCAAGGTCACTATTGTATGTTTGTTTTATTCACTTCGAGATATGTGAATTCACCTGCTAAAAGATGATATAATGAAATCTTCATATATGATTGACTCTGGGTTGGGTTGGACGGTATCTTTGTCTAATACTGTTTACTGGAGATCTTTTTATCATTTTTCCTAGGTAGAATTACTTTGGCATTCTACGATACTGCTGGCTATGCAGGTGGGCTGAATTATCAGCTGAATCTTGAGCTAGCGCTTCTACCTCGGTTTGTCATTTTTATTTAAAAATATGTATGTGGCAGACAATTTGGGTCATGAGATGCCAGGTTGAATAGTTTTGGCATTGTTGTGGAGAATGAGATGACTGAAAAGACTTGCAGAGACGAGACATAAAATTAGGTCCCCACAATATTATTGATTCCTTCTTTCGGGTGATAAGCCTGGTATATGGGTCTATTTCTTTATGAAGATTGCATCTACAGTCTTGGTCTGAATTATGGAGGAATAGTTCTTACTATTTCAGGTAAGAGTTGTATGCCTAACGTTATGGGTAGGAATTGTATTTTCAGCCTTCCCTCGTGGCCATAGTTTGCGGAGAATCTTTTATATCTCAAGTTTTGGATCACTAGTACTATAACTTGAAGGGCATGATTTACAAGATTGTCATACATTTTAGCTTTACTATTCTGTAGTGAGAATGAATGTCAGGATGAGCCTGTTGAGCTTTCCATGTGAATGGATGCAGGAAAGAGCATCGTTTTGTGATTAATCTGTTTAATTTTGTTTTTGGTAGTTCATATGCTGAAACGTGAGGCTTAGGTTACCGAGATGCAAAGGGAGATTTGGTAGGTGTTGATGCTAATATGAAGACGTGCTTTATTCTTCAAGAAATAGAGTTCCCACTTGTGCTCTTTATTCTAGAGCTCACCTAAAGGAGGTACAGTGTGAGATTCGTCCACCTCTCAAAGTAATGCCAAGTGGTGTGGCATAAAAGATACACAACACTCATAGTATTGCTCTCTTATTTTTCTCTTTAATGTCATCTGTACTGTATTACTATCTACGCATAACTGTATCACTCCTGCAGGTCAAAGCCTTTCATTTCTTTGATAGGCCATTATGTGTAGGGCAATGATAAACACCACAATCCGAGGACCCTCCCACTTGCAGAGCCAGTGTGAGCCACACAGAGAGAGATTGGATGCCTTCTCTTGCAGGAGTTCAATGGGTCTCTTGTGTAAATCTTTATGGGCCCCTGATAATCGCGTGACACACTATTTGATTACTCTTAAAGGTATTCTGCACTCCTGTCGTTCTTTAGCACAATTATTTTGCATTAACTTGGATGGAACTCATATCGATCATATTGATTGAAAGCAAAAAGGCTTTGTTGAAGCCACTGTTTAGGCACAGTGATCAGTTCATGCTCTTCTCTCTCCGCCCAGGTTCTCAAAAAATTTGATTATTCTGTTTCTTCTTCCTCGGTAAGATCCAAGGCAGGGACTTGTACTCGAGTTTTGGTAATTAAGTGTGCTGGATCATTGATTAAAAGCACTTCATTGAGGAGTCACATTCTCGTTTCCTCAGCACCTGCCCGTCGTCTATATAGGCAGTTAATTGTACGACAGCTAAAACTTCAGTCAGTGAAACTGTCTTTCTTCACCTGAAAATACCTCTGTTGTACCAGAAGTTTGGAACTTTTTTCACCTTGGATCCACATCACCTTAATGAATAATAAAACATTAGAAATAGCGTGTAGGTGCGGAGGAGCTATAAACTTGAAGAGAGAGGTTTAGTGGTGGAAATCAGTAAACTCCAGTGGACCAAAACTATTTCACTGATTGTGCCTTACCCAATAATCAGTTAATAAGCCAACAAAGAAAACCTGAGGTTGCCATGCGTCTATAGCGTTGAACTAGGCTTTAGAAGGTATTTGTAAGTTGTGAATTACACAATTAAGAATTTATAGCTGATATAAACAGCATTCAATTGAGCCGTACTGCATTGCCCGAGTGACATCCTGTTTTTTACTTGCTTGCTCGTTAAGGATATCCTTGTCTCCCTTTTAGTTCATGGTCTATATTCTCCGTTTTCCTATGTTTGTTTAAACATTTTACCCTAGTTACGTTGTGAACGTTTTTCTCTTCCCTTTTTATATCATTGCGTGTTGTTTATAGTTTGCGAAAACTTACATCTGCACACAACAGACCATAAAAAACAGGTCTGGCCACAACCGGGGTGGGGGTGGGGGGGACCATGGTCTGTTGACGTGCCCAAATTTATTTGTCTTCAGCTTCCCCAAATAAATGCATCATCAGATATTTCTACCTGAAAACTTGCATGGAAACAAAGTTTGAAATATCAGCTCTTAGCAAGCAAAGTCCAAATATCCCCCTTGGAATGATGATCATTCCTCTAGGCTCTAGCAGCTAATCTGTATCTGCGCATATAATATGGATATGGATTTTCTAAAATAAGTAATATTAGTTATTGATTATGCAGTCTTAATTTATGTATGGTTGAAATTACACACCTTGTGGGATTAGGGTTTTGTTTTTTGTTTGAGATTACTTATTTTATTAACATGCTTACTTTTAAGATAGCGGGATCCGTATGATATACGCCCAGTTGAGATGTGAGTACCACCACCACTAAGAGGTGGAAGCATATAGCATGTGGTTTTGTGTTGCTTAACTAGAGGAGTGGGCTTAGTAGTACGTCTTTGGCTGTGTTATCTATCAAGTCAAGTCAAGTCCACCCACCACCCACCCATCATACCCACCAATGCCAAATAGCAGCACACCATCTGTGGCACCATACCTTACCTCCCACGTATATTATGATGAGCCCTTGTGAAAATCTTGAGGCAGAATCCCAACAGTAGCAGATTGATTCCTCATTTCTGATTTCCAATGACCTAAAATTCTCCATTTAGCACTGGGATGACGTCACCCAGCTCTCTCAGTGGGCCCATCAAAACCTCTCCATACCTTACATTCTGAATCTGTCCTCTGGCTGCAGTCTCTTTTCTTTTCCCATCACTACTCTCCACCTTCGGGGTTTACTCATTGCTACTCTTCTGGTGTGAAAGTTTGGTAAGAAAATCAGGGATTCGTTTCTTTTTCTCCCTTCTAGTTTTTCTATCATTTTTCTTTCTGCCCCTCCCCTCTTCATTTCCCTTTCCCTTTCCCTTTTAGTCAGGGTTTGAGGGGAACCTGACAAGTGGGTTAATTGGATCAATTATGAGATGTCGCATCCACCTATCGTTGTCCTTGGTGATTTCTCTTCTGGTTGACATCCTGTTGCAATCACGCATTGACAGATTATGTTAATTCCTACTTTTCTTTTCCACTGCAGTTGAAAACATTTAAATAGTTATGACACATACCCCATATAAAGTAAGACGTGCCATTGATTTTATGAAGGAAAAAGAGAGGAATGTAAGGAAAAGAAAGGTATTGATCAGTTTATCTAAAAAGATCGAGTAAATTCAAAACATTTATTGGTGATTTTCATTGATTATCATGTGATGCTTTATTTTTCCTGCACGTATTGAGTATATGGTTGTGTAAAGTGTACATAATATTTCGACTGTTTCTCCGATGGGTGTTTCACCCGAGGACTCCAAAGTTAGCAACTCAATCAATAAATTTTTAATGGTTAGATTAGTGCCATTAAAAAGGAGGTATAAGGGTTTTGGTAGAAATTCTGTACGTGAAAAGTTATGAAAAAAATTGTTTAAAGAATCAACAGAACAATTTTTCCGGATACCAAAATATGGGCGAAGCAGGTAATCCCATGAATTCAGGATTCTGCAGTGGGATAAACTACTCCACTATGACTCGAAGAGACACTAATTGATTAACAGCTTTGTCACAATGGAAAGGCTAATTAACATGATTGGTTGACTTCCACGTGTCGCAGATTTATCGAGTCGGAAAGACAATCCACGGCATTCGTTATGTTTAATGATGAAACTTAATTGAAAGGTTTTCTTTCGGAGAGATTTAATTATAATCCGTTCTTCCCATATTTCAAACTTGCAATTGTATGGCTAATGGTTGGTAGACCACACCACCAAGTGCACATCAAAAAACAAATGAGATTACCCAATTAACTGTCGTCCACGGTTAATCTATTTGCACTCGTTGCCCTTCACCACTTAATAGTATAATTAAATAGAGAATGAAGCTAGCTCTGTCGGGGTAAAAGGAAACCAACAGTAGTTTTCCATCCATATTAATCCAAGATGCTGAATCAATTAAATGAACGAAGACAATCTTGACTTCATCAAACTTCACATGACTCAAATTAAGTCTACTACTCAATTCATGTTATATTCAGTTTTGGTTTATAATAAAATATGTAGAGCTTTTTAATCTTGGCCTTTTTAATATATAACGGGTGTAAGTTGTATGCATCGTCAGTGTAAGAATCTGGCACTGTCAATCAATAAAAAGTCAAATTAACATGAATTTTTGAGGCGATTATTGTAAGAATTAGAAGAAAAAAAAAACTTTAATTTGGTGAGATTTAAAGTCTGCGAAATGTATATACTATATATAATAACATGAGGGAAAATTGATGGAAAAGATGTTGGATGATCCATCTGGCATTCACAGCCTGGTTTATAATAAAATAAATATGCTGGAGTGAGAGGGAACAAGAAGATCCGGTAAAACGAATACAAAGGCATTTCCATTTGCATGCATCTCCCTAATTCAAGACAAGAAAGATCGTCTACAATCTTGAACGTCAACCTAAATATACTTAGAATATAAAGAGGGGTCGATGTTAATGGGAGGAAGATTGACTAAAAGTAATTAAGGGAATATCTAATAGTATTATTACGGTTGTTGACGTAGCATGTGGTAATGGTGAGGGGTGGAGGAGGAAGAAGAAGAAGAAAAAGAGGTTGTATGAGGGTGTAAGAGGTGGTGGTGGGAAAGTGTTGTTGGTGTTGAGGAGAGAGTGTAAGAGGATTGTGGCGTGGAGTTTTGGGAATCCTTATCAGGTTGGCATTCCATGTTCACCCCAAACAGCCTCAGCACCCTGCCACCTGAACTGTTCCCTCCCGGTGTCGTTTGGTTCTGTCCTTGGGACCCTCCACCTGTAAGCAAAAAACATTACAACACGTGCAAATGCCCGCGCTTTAATCATACACATTTCATGTTCCAATCAATTCTTTTAACCATATACTACAATATCATATTCAAATTCCGCCCTTCCGCCCCACCAACCCAACAAAAACATCTGCAAACCCTCCTATGTTAAAAATCTCATTCCTATTTTTCACCACCTTTTACTTCAACCATAACTCGAGCGTGCTCCTCACGCGGCACACACCCTCTTCTCTACGCAATCTCACTCAATTCCTAAACCAATCAATCAACGCTTTGTTACTTCTAACACTACATTATTATTTTTAATTCCAATCCAAAACTAAACCAAACAACGTACCTGGTGCTGCATGAAGGGAGTGAGGTTGGTATGGGAAAGGGAGCTGATGCGCAGGATAAGGGTGCGCAGAGTAGGAGGAGGGTGTTGCGGTGGTGGTAACGTTTGCGGGGGGGTTGGCTTGGCGGCGGGAGGAGTTGATGAAGAAGCGTTGAGGATGGGTGCGGTGTCTGTGGAAGAAAACAACGTCGCCAGCGTGGAGGCGTTTGTCCTTCACGTAACGGCTCCATCCTTTGGTCAAAACGTAACTCTGGCTACTGTTCCAATAAGAGTAACGGAAACGCCAGCACTTCCCGGACTCGTCCTCGAAACTCAGTAACACGCCCTTCGCGCTGTCACCGCACGACGACGATGACGACGACTCCAGCGGGAAGTGCTTCTCAGCGTGCTGTTTCGGGATCACCAACCGGTTCAGCTTTCCCACGTCGCTCGGCGTCAGCGGCTTCTCGAACATGGCTTCCTTCTCCTCCTCTTCCTCCGCCGCCGCCGCCGCCCCATCAACAGAAGCAGCAGCCTTCTCCATCACCTCCTCTTCTTCATCCTCCATCTCCTCCTGGTTGTCATTCAGGTTGAAACGAGGAGTGTGAGAGTTTCCCAGCCACGTTGCGGCCTGTTGTTGGTCGGTCCAGTATAGTCTGGCTTCTGGTGAGTAGTGGTTTATCGACATTGAGAGCTGCTGTAAAGAGAGAGAGAGAGAGAGAGAGAAAGAAGGAAGAAGAGAAGAGAAGAGAAGAGAAGAGAAGAGAAAGGGCGTGTGGTGATGATAATGATTATGGGTTCATTTGATGTGGAAGCTGGGGGAATCACTGCCTGTTTGATGGACCTAGCAAAGATATGACAATGAGAGAGAGAAAGAGTGTGTTTTTGAGAGAGAGAGAGAGAGTACGAGAGTACTTTAAGGTTATGTAATGTGCCAAGTGCGTTACTATATGAAGAAGAAGAAGAAAAATAATAAAAAGACAAAGTGTTTTTTTGGGTGTATCGAATTTCGATGCTTTTTTTTTCGGTTTCTTTTTAAATTAACGTTTTTTATTTTTTATTTGTTTCCTTGTGAACTTGGTGGTATATTATTAGGATGGTTACTTTTTCTGTTAAATGGAATGATAATGAAAGTGAGATCGCAGAGTTGTATTGTATGTGTTGTAAGTGAGACACGGTGAGATTTTTAAAATGAAATAATTACTGAATTGGACCGAACATGTATGTTTGTGAGATGAGAGAGAGAGAGAGAGATTGCAGAGTACAGGTGAATAATTTGGTGTAATTAGGGACATCCCATGTTAGTAATTTGGCTTACAAATCAAGTGATGGGACCCTTTCTCCCAACCCTCACCACTCATCATAATTTCTTTCTTTCTTTCTTTCTTTCTCAACCCTATCCATTTTTCATTTCTCCTTCTTACCACTATTGCTACTGTTTTCTGCTTTAAATGTGTTGTTTTTGGACAAAATAGTGTGAATTTGAATAACGGTGGCATGGATGGAGGGAGGGAAAAACTAAGTTAGAGTGGTCCACGTACGTCCTCCACAAGTTGTGTGTTGAATATGAATGTAAATGAATATAGGTGTGATTCATTTGAAGTCTTCTGAAAATGTATTATGGTGAAGATAATGAAAGAATAGTGTCGTGTCACGTGCATGACTTCATTATTGGTGTTTGGCCATTCTTGGTTTTCAAATTAAGGAACCTATATACATGAAATTGAATGCGTCATGGAGACACCCAAGAGAAGAAAACACCACAAACAAACAAAGGCATGGGAGGAGTAAAAATTTATTTCTCTCCTCTTCTTTCCACTTAGCAAACACTAATCAGATTTCATTTCTCTAATTAGAGAACACACAAATCCTGCATCATATTCGTGTTTCAATCCCCACCTCGCATGTCTCTGCTACACTCTCTCTCTCTCTCTCTCTCTACTTATTATATGGTCCTATTGCTGTCTACTCATCTTTATTTTTTTATACATACTTGTATATATAATAATTTCTTTACTTAGATTATGTCTTTTCTATGAGTTGGAGACAAAACCCACCTCAGTTTCCAGGTAGATTCAGACACCCTTTTTTGCCCTACAAAAGGTTTAACTCATTTGTTTAGTTTAACTATAATATATAAATATATAAAAAAGTTGTTCAGTGTTCTTTTTCTTTTTTATTTTATTTGAATTTTCAAATTAAATAATCCTCTTGTCGTCATCAGAGAAATATCTATGGCCACTGTGTGTTTTAGTTATATTTATCAGAAATTAGAAATATTGAACATTTTCAGGATTTTTTCTACGTTAACCTGATTAGATGTCAATGAGTCTTTATTCTATCAGAAAATAATGCACACTTGTTAATGCTCACTGTCATGTCACGAAACCTTGGATGCGACGGTCCCATAAACCAGAAATGCTTGGCGAGTGCAATTAATTCACACAAGGGACCATCAAAATGGCGGGTCCTGTAAAATGATGATATATACATGCTTAGTAAATAACAAATTTCCATGTTTTCTCAAAATTACTATTTCTTCAACTACTTGCATAATTAAATTTACAATAATAAAAAAAGACAGAAAGAGAGAATGAAAAGAGAAAAATATGATATATAATTATCTTCGGAATTGACTGAGAAATAAGAAGAGAGAAAAAAAAAATATTATTTTGTATAAATAAAACCATCCCAAAGATGTTGGTCGGCTAATTGCTGGAATCATTGACCATGAAGAAATTATGGCACTGGGCATGGTGAGAATCTGTCTTGTTAATTGCTGTAGTATATGACTCTGCAAAACATGTCAATATTTTTTATTTTATTTTTTTTATAAATTTCAATAGTTAATTTCAGGGGAAACTGTGATACAGAAGACACCCCCACGAGATTTTTAAGGAAAGTGGGGTAGGAACAGGCACATGGAAANCAAAAGTGATAAAATATATATACATTGATGTATTAACANAACTATATATATAAATTACAGCAAAAAGAAAACTGTCATGCTTTTATGACAGTATTTCGTAATAAATAATTCAGGTGGTGAGTAGTTAAAGTGTTTGTCTTTGATTTAGCAATGAATGAGTGTATGGGGAGAAGCTATCTGGATTTTGTGTTGTTTAAATTTATTAGTTTTGTGTAANGAAAAGGAAGTGAAAGAGATGGTATGATTGGTTTAACTAAATATTTTGTCTGATGCAAGAGAAATAAGAGAAAAACTGTTCCAGATTGTAATACTTAGTTCATTGTAGCAGTTATAAATTCNGAAAGCAACTTGTNAAGAAAAGGCCAAGAANAATGTANGCAATCTATTATCTTGATACGCATCCTACACTTTGAGTTTATCGTACAGAGAGAGATTAATAAAGAACTACTCAAGTGTATATTAACCCACCTTGTGCTTTGATTATGGCAGAATAATTAGCACACTTGTCAACAACTTTATAGCATTCAATTTATTCTTTATTACCAGTTTGAATTGACACTAATTTTGCTAACACATGCATATCCGTTAGACAAGTGCAGATTAATTGATGAAATTTGTGTCTAGAATATGCTAAAACGCCAGTAGGTAAAGGTTTAATTTAAGTGGGCCAATCGCAGTGCACCTCACTTGGAAGTTATCACATTAATCATTATAAATATAGTAATATGTTTGCATGTGGCTATATTAAAGTTCCAAATAGTACAAGGATCTCATATGCATCAATTATATATTGAGTGTGTGACCCTCTAACTCCAACAAAAGCATTGCATATACTATTGCCAAAACAGGTTGCTCAAAGCTATATATATATATATATATATATATAATCAAGTCAAACTCCATTAAGTCCATGCTCATGCAATATATATATTTTTTCTCTATTTGCTCCTTCACTCTATACTTAATTAGCTTCACTTTTATATATACCTTCATTAGGTTAAGTAAAGGAGTTATTCTTCGTTTTGGAGATTAAAAAAATGTATTTGAACTATTCATAACCTCAACTTTAAAGCAATGTAATCGGAATATAAAATTTTATACAGCTTACCCGAATCTCTTATTATTATTAGACTGATGGTTTCTATTATATATGGAAAGTTGGGAGGAAACATGACTGATTTGGAAATAAATATGGGCCTGGTGAAAAAGCAAAGTAGAAAACATATGATTAGAGTGCAATTTAGCACGCCAAATGGCAGCTGGCCTGATGCTTAGGAAATTGATGATTCNTAGGGTTGATAATTAGCCATAATTAAGAAACACACCCTGTTTCAAGAAAGCGTTTCATCATGCAATATATTTTGTTCTATCTATTTGTGGCAATGAGTGGCTCAAACATATGATTTGGCTTAGTTATAGAAATATCACTGTTAACTAACTAATCATAGATTAACAAACAACAACATTCAATTGTAAGCATGCAAGTCTAATCTTGTGCTGTATGATGTCATATTTATGCCGGCATAATATATATCTACTGTGCCCCCACACACCACACCGACTTCTTTTTTCTCTCTTTCTTTTCTAATGTGTAGTTGCAATAACTCCTTCGGATACAGGAAGGATCAGTAAGTATTACAGTATAGGACAAAAACAAATTTTGATGTGTTATCAAAATATATATGCTAGGGTTCAACAAGGATCAATTCGTCCGATTTGCTTTTGGTGTTATCTATGAGCAAATCTCAGTTGAAGATAAATGAAAGTATGAAATGTAGTTGCATCAGCATGAACTGATTAAATAATCACTACTTTGTAAGATTCAAAATATGAAATTGTGTTTGTAATATTAAATTGGTATGAGTCCTTAGAATTTAAAATATCTGGAATCAAACAACAGTGAAGGTGGGGTCCACATTTCTGTAATAAGGTTGTGATGAGTGAAAAGGGATGATGAAATTAATCATCGGCTACACTCTAATGCAAAACACAGGCTATACCTAGCTTCAGAAAAAGAAACCAACTTACATAGATACTGTGCTCCATAATAATCTAGCTGTTGAATGAATTAAATAAACACCAGTAACAGTTTCCAAGCATAGAAGTATATCAGAAGCAGAAGCAACCTCTCAAAACATTAAAGAACCTCACAACTTCCATTCAAACAATTAAACTGTGTATTTGCAAATCAGTACAGCATAAAATTCGGATTCAATTTCATTGTTTAAGAGTAAGTATAAAATTAAAACAAAATTATCTATAAATCCCTTATTAAAATTTACTGAATTTTTAGTTATTATATTGGGTTTCAACGTGAAATTAGAAGTAAGTATGAAATATTTAACATGAACAGAGACATAAGAAGAAGAAAAAAAAAGAAGAAGCGAGAAGAAATGTTTAGGCAAAAATAGTAAAACAGGAAAGTAAAGGCTCCACATATAAACAAACACAGAGAATGAAATACAAAGAGTGTGGGTTCCTAAAAGCAGAAAAAATGCCACGTCAGGTATTTGTGGGTCTGACCGTCAGGGAAGGCATGCGTGGTGGGCTGTGGCCCACATGTGAATGTGTAAATGAAAGTGGGCCCAGACTGGCATTCTCCTTCCCCCATTTGTCAAACTCTCTTTATTCCTTTTTTAACTTTTTAATGGGTGGCAAGGGGCATTTTCTTAATCTGCTTCAGTTGTGTGGTGTGAAAACTGCAACAAAAGATGGAGTTGCACAGAGTTGTGATGGAATCGGGTAAGCGGCACGTGCCACGTGATTTGTGTAGGTCTGTGGAAGAAGTAGAGGGATGGATCTAGACTTGGGACCATTCCACCACCATTTTGACTTATGTAGCAGGCCCAATATAATGGTCCACTAGGCCCTAACTAACCCTCCTTTTTCACTTTTCATTTTACTCTCCTCACAGAGCCATATTTATGTACTATTATGCTCGCACGCCTCTTGCTTCTTACTTCTCCCAAACAACATCAACTTTGACTTGCCATTTAAAGACCATGCATCATCCTCTCACACTTAACCAATTTAACCCAAAATCTTACAAGTAATCACTCTATAGGTATTTTTTATATTTTAATTTTTAATTATTTTTCTTTCAAATATAAATCTCTTCACATAGATATTATTCTTTCAGGCTAACAACAAACACTCTTTTTATGTTGTCATTCTTCTCAATCAAACACTTCATCAAAAAGACCTTTGATAAAATAACTTGTTTGAGTTAGTCACTAAAACAAATCATATGTTCTAATGCCACTTATTAATCTTTCTAAGAAGAATCACTGAAGAAATATAATACTAATAAAATATGAGTCCAACTCACACATAAGTTATGTAGTATGGATACTTATACAGACACAGGACATGAGAGAGACACTTCGATACATGTAATCTCGAAAATGTAAGTCAAGGGACATAGATCTATATATTAGATTATTATATATTTACATTCTCAAAATCATCTATAAATAAAATTAGTCAAAAATAATAATCTAAACACATTGTCACCTAACATAAAAATGAATACAATCTATCTACTTGGTATCCAAAAAATGAAAAATAATGAGCATATAAGATTTTTTCCTTATTTCTATAATCATAATAGAAACTTATATAAGTTTACAAGTTTATGAGTTTTTCATAAAATCATTAGATTTGTGATTATTAACACTATGTCAGAGCCATGTCAAGAGAAAAAAAATGTTTCTTTTTTTTGTTATAAACCTTATCGATATGGATCATGAGTATGTGTGTTAGTTCCGATTCTTATAAGATACAAGACACACCATTTATGAGGTATGTCCGAGCTTTGTAACACACAAGGGATTAACACTACCTCCAATCAAAAGATAATGAATTTATAAGGACTTAACTCAAATTTTCAACCTATTAAAACATTTTTAAAAATAGTGAAAATGTAGCACAAATATTGACACGAACATTAGACATGACACAGACATTGAACATGACATGGACATTTTGATACATGTAGTCTGGAAAATATAGATCAAAAAGACACAAATCTATATATTAGATCATTATGTATTTACATCCTCAAAATCATCTATAAATAGCATTAATCAAATATAATATAAACACATTGTCACCTAACAATATAATCTATTTACCTTATATCGAAAAAGTAAAAAATAGTCATTATATAAAATTTGTTTCTTAATTCTATAATCATAATAGAAACTTATGTAACAAGTTTACAAGTTTATATTTTTTTTCATAAAATCATTAGATTTGTGATTATTAAGAAGATATATCAAAATCACGTTAACAGAAAAAAAAAAAATGTCTTTCGTACGAGTATCATATACATGTCGATGTCTAATACATATGGAATACAAGACAAATAATTTATGAGACATGTCCGAAGTTTTTAGCATACAAGGGATTGACATCAGGGACTTATCTCGTATTCTCAACCTATTAAAACGTTTTCAAAAATAGTGAAGCATTGTGACCACAATGTCTAATCACGTATTACTTATCAAATATTTGAGAGATGTTAATTTATACTTCTTTATCATTATTATTGAAGATTGAGCTTGCAAACAATGTAAATAAGTTGCAGTGAAGATGGCAGAGACAGGTTATAGAAGTGTAAACTACTGTTCTGAATAAGCCTAGCTTTTGGACCAGTTTGGTTTTTACTGTTGTTCTTGTTCACTTTCATTTCAAGCAAAATTTATTCATTGCCGCCTTTGGGATCTGTAATAGTACTGTTGATGCGGCTGTTCAACATCTATTACCTCATCTTTGAATTACTCTACCTAAATGGAGATGGGGTCTTGGGTAACTCATTAACTCTCCTCATAAGCTTTAGGTCTAGCTAGGACCATTACACTGAGAAGGACCACACTTATCCAAGCCATCTCAATATCACTCTCTTCACCCATAACATGGTGTCATTTTCTTCAGGGGCTAACCTTCTTTTACTTTCTCCTTCTTTTTTTTCAATTTAACTATATGCAGTATAGTGAAACAAAGAAATGGACACTTGATTATTTTTTCTAATCTTTTAATCGATTGAGTCAAAGAATACTGTAATAATCAAATAAAGCTTATAATATGGAGTCTAGGCCGCAGGATCAGGGGGCCAAAGAATGCAAAAATCAACTACTGTGAAAAATGAACAACGTTTTTATGACTCACAAGCACTTAATACATCTGACAATAATTGCAGTGACTCCAAAGATGCCGAAAAGAAAATGAGAAGAAGCCTTAGTTATTGGAGTGTAGGTCTTGATAGTATTGTGAGATCCAACTTGCAATGATGTTTACCTCCTGTCTCCTTACATCTTTAAGCCACTTTGGATCTTCCTTAGTGGAGTACCTTAAGTCTACATGATGAGCTCCTGCTCACAAAATGTAAAAATAAATACAGAGAATGGAAGTAAAACACAAATTATATAGTTTAGTTTGGTAATTACTAACCTCTTTTTTCAACAAGAGCAACTATTGATTTTGATATATTCTTTAACACCCTGCAATAGATAGTGTGGTTTTAGCATTATTGAAATGATAGTGTAATTAAAAAGAAGAGATGGCATGTTATACCCTCCACCACTCCAAGGATCTCTTAAACCATTGAAGAATATAATGTTGCTTGCAGAGCTTTTCAGAACTGTCTGAATAGCCTGCAGAAAACATAATGGTGCTGTTAAGAAAACCAAAATGGAATGATAATAAAAAGAGTTGATAGTTAACACCCACATGGCCACCAAACTCAGTGGTAATCCAGTGTGGTCTAGGCGTAACATTGTAGAAAAATTGGCACGCTGACTCTCTGTCTTCGTATGACCACTTATATTCTGGGAATATGCTGTGCTTATTGCTTCCACCTACGGGCATTATCATCTCCGTACACGCCTGCATGCACAAAACTACATCACAACAACACGTCTTTTCATCTATATTATATTCATTTCTTCACACCTTCTTCTTTTAAATTCGTTAAAACAAAATCTCTCTCATTTTATGTTTAAGTCTACATAAGGTATTTTATCCACCTTCTTCTTTTACTCTATTTTTTTTATCTTTATTCATAAATTAATTTTTTCAATCATTTTTCAAAATAAACTAATTTCCAATATTTATTATGAATCTAAAATAACATTTATATATTTTTATTTTAATTATAATATGAGTTATGTATTAAAAATTGTTATTTATTATAGAAGTGCCTGGATAGAGGTATACGGGTTGGGCCTGCCCAGCTTGTAAGCAAATGGGTCTGAAAAGCGAGATTGGACTATAGTTTTTTTTTTGTCCAAATCTATTGGACCGGTACTTCCTAGTTTGTCCACAAATCAAAATAATAGTTTTCGTTTTCCTTTAAAAACCTGATGGCGTTCAAGGTTGACTTAAAATAGCGAAAAGAAAATATAATTTTCACTCAGAAAAATGTATTTTTCATGATTAGTTAAAAATGAAAAAGGAACCTTTATCTTATATCTTATTTATTATTGATTTAATTATGTAAAAGTATATATTTATTATGTCCAAAAAGGTGAGTTAGAGATAAAAATGAAAAATACGACTAATATATAAATAAAAAAACATATAAACCTATTGCTTTAAAATTTTGGATTGAAATTAATATTCTAATTTCTTTTATAATTAATATCAAATCTCCTTGTGTTTTCTCCCATAAATAAAACCTAATGACTTAATTAACACTTAAACCATTTAATTATACTAATTAAAAATTATAGGTTAAACCCAAAAATATTATTAAACTTGTCCGGTGGGTTACGGAAAGTTGAAACATAATATTAGTCAATAACGTTGGAATAACCACCATTAACTAGTAAAGATGTCACGTGGTCCTGTTTTTCATGGATTCTATCATTATTTAGCATATCTATGACTATATATAATAATATCTTATTTCCATATAATATATCTATTTTATCCATTTAACTGTTTATTATTATTATTATTATTATTATTATTATCACTGCCGGCCTAGAAAACTATTATCAATATTATTTTGGAAATAAATGGTAATGAAGAAATTTAACTATAAGTTACCTGCCATTGCCATCCCCCGAGATCGTGCGGGTCTGAATCATCATCCAAGTCGAAACACGTGGCAGTGCCTGTATGGTTGTAGAATACACTCACTGCTGCATACAACTTCTCCAATTCGTCATTTTTTTCCTTTTTTGTCCCTTCTATGGCCTCACACATCTAAATACGAACAAATCAATTAATAATAATATCTCAAAAATTTCAATCCCCTTCTCTTCTCCCTTTTTGCTTTCAATCAACCATATAATAAATGAAAATCCCTACAAATAATTAGTATTATTTAAGACCACAATTTGTTTGTGAAGAACTAGGAATTTTTTAACATTTTAATAAAATAATTTGTGCTTTTGTCTCTAAAAGTCTTCAAATTCCATTCTGTCCTATCATCACGACTTGAAAGACACTGAACCACATGTTTGGAAAAGTTTTTTGTGCCAAAACAGTGTGATATTATGCATTTAATAATTGTCTTCGTGATCAAATACACGCTACAAAAACGACAATTTTAAAATCATATCACATGACGATCCTTTAGTCAAACGGACTTAAATAAATTATTTGCAACGAGGACTGATGATTTTAACAATGAATTTGAAGTTTGTTCTTTCACAACAACAAAGAAATAACATCCTATGAATGTAATAAAACAGATAGAAGTGAATCACTGAAAAGTAGAAACAATTTCCTTAAAAAGAGTGTAAATGGGTACCTTTTTTATGGGATATGCTGGCAAGGGATTGAGGAAATTGGATGGTGTGGGATAATCTGTCATAGCCGTATAAACCCACGCCGTCCTAAGCCATCCTTCCAGAGAACCTGCCCCAAAATCATTGCTTCTGAAAAACATATATATATTTATTAATTATATATAATGACTTAAATTAATTCATCATTGAACTAAATCGTTTTCCATTAATCATGGTCTCACTTGCAAATTCTGAATGATTTCTGTAACAGTTCCAGTCCCCCGGGTTTGTTGGCTGTGTGCTCTATTAGTTTCCATGACCCTTTTAACACTTTGTAACAATTCTCACTCTCGCTCTGTGGTAACACACGAAACGAAAATTTTCATTCAAACAGTGGTACTATTACGCATGCACGTGTGTATTACTGGCAGATTATTAAGAGAATCAAACTCTGAAATCTTGCGAGATGATGCTGTTGAAGATATCTGGTGAAACCAAATCCATGAAATGGAGAATGGGAGCAGAGGATGCCAGAGCTCCAATTGCAACGTGTGGATACTTCATCCTGAACCAAGCTGCCAGCACTACAAAACAATACCCATTTAGATTTTAGACTCATCTCGATTTGGGGATTCAACCGTTGAAGTCAACAGAATAGAAGCAAAGACTCGTGAGATATAGGTTTTTACTTCCTCCATAGGATCCTCCAAACACCACAACGGGAGAATCAGTTGCTGACAAATTCTTCTTCAAATCAATGATGAGAGTGGCATAATCGGCTAATGCCTGTGTGGAGCTCAAATACCCCAGTGTGGTAGCATTTGCGTATGCAACCTTCCTGTTTCCCCCAAATGGTATTGATTTTCCGTAGAATCTATGCTGCAGTTGGATTTGTGATATATGAAGTAGGCTATGTTACTGAGTTAATTTTGAAACGTCAAAATTCAAAGTTTGATTGATAAAGCATAAAGTTTACTAGAAGGAATTAGAGACAGAGATCGATGGGTTTACAGAAGAAGAAAGCTTACCTCAATAAAAAGCAAAAGGGCATGAAAAGAAGGAGCATTTTCGAACATGAAGCCTGTGTTCTGAGTGAACCATTCTATGTTCCCTTCATTTCCAGTGTAGACAAAGATTGGAGCATTGTTTTTGGCACCACCCCAGAAGGTATCATTGATGAGATACCTTTGTTGAAAAACGTGATTGCTCTGGGGATTGAAATTGAAGTGATCGAGTATTTGAGTGAAGAACTTGGTTTTGTATGGGGTATTTGGAGCAGAATGAGAGCGTTGCTTTAGCTCTGCACTGACTATTGAAGAGGGAAATCTGGGTAGAATAGGGGGCAAAGGAAAGGTGAAAGAGGACACCGAAAACAGAGAAAAGAATATGAGTGTGAAGTGCAATTCAAATGCCATTATTTTTCTGATGAACTGTGGCTACAAATCAGATGTGTATTTAAAGAGGAAAAATATGAAAAGAGAATCTCAAATTCAGAGCTTGTGCATATTAAAGCCTTCTTGGTTGGGCTATTTAGTGGACCACCATTGCCAATAATTATAATATGTTTACCATTGGATTGATTTGAAGTTTTTAATCTTTGAAAACGATTATTGACTTGTGAATGAAATGTTTTACTATAACAGGTCTCTTGTATTTTATAAAGCACTTTTATATCACTTCCAATGAAAAAAAATTATGCCAGTGTTTTCAAAAGAATATTTTGGTTTTACAAAAGAATACAAATGTATATTGAAAATTAGTGTTTTGAAAAAAATAAAAATATAAAAGGAAAAAAAAAATTAAGAATAATTTTTTAACAATACATACATTGATACGTGTTTCTTATAAAAAACAGTTGTCAAAAAGTTCTCATAATATTATGTAAAATTATGCCTTTGATGTATGTAGGTAACCCTTCCTTATCATTTTACCTAATGCAAGTACCAACTTGAATGTAGAAGTCGTTGTAAATGGTGACCATAATAAGCTCTTTCTCTGCAATCATTCTGCCCCTACTTTGTTTTGTCCTATCTCACCACATAAACCATCTCCACTCATTCAACTTCAACTTTTCCAATACCTTTATAATTAAATATTTAAAATATAAATATATGTTCAAATCAATTAATTCATATTTTCTGAAAATTTTAAATTTTATAAATAACAACATTTGTCTTTAAAAAAATACATTAAAAAAATGTTATGTTTGTATCACTATCTGATCGAGCTTGCATTTCATAAAATAATTTTGGAATAACACTTGTTCTTTATTTTTATTTGTTTGTGATTACATGTATGTGTGATATTAATATCTTTCTTCACATACCTCTTTCTAAAATTTTTGGGTGTACTTTCCTATTTATATATCCCGGTATGTCATGATAAATCCAGAGTATATATATAAATTATATAGAGTTTTTTACATGTTTACTTCGGTGAATATGCAAATTTCTTTGTGATCCATTTAAATGAAAATAAATGCACTACTTTTTTTAGTTTATAGTTTGGCAAAATGAAACATAGCAACAAATGAATAAATGTAGACTTGTACTTAACTTTATTTCTTTGTTTGAGTTCTACTTTAAGATCTAAAAATATAATAATTGAAGTGATATCTGCTTCGTGAGAAACTTAAAAATAAATGGTTATAAGGAGAGATTAATCAATTTTAAAGTGAATGTGCTTGATAATATTTATAAGAATGTATTATTTAAGGCATATGTTTAGTTATATATATATATATATATATATATATATATATATATATATATATATATATATATATATATATATATATATATATATATATAATAAAACGATGAATTAGATTGAAAGGAAATAAGAATATCATTGCATTGATCGGATATTTTGTAATGCAATAAAATAACTTCATTTCCTATTTGGAGAACTATAACAGAAACAAGATGAATGACAATTTTTAATTATCACATTATTCCTAGTTTAAATATGTTATTCTTATAAGAATAATATAGTTAATATAAGAATTGATTACTGTGTATGAGCAATTGGAAAGTTGACCATTCATTGATTTATCTGAAATCAATGATTAATCTGAACAATAAAAATTATTAATAGACAATTAATAAAAATAATTATCATTAATTAAGAATTAATAAGAATAATAAAAATCATTTATTGATAATTAATGAAAGTCATTATAAGATTTTATAAAATATATGTAATTAATTTTGATTACTCATCTTTATTACTTAAATATTTGAGTAAAATCATTGATTTTAAAATTCGAATGACTTTGACAGGTACTCACCCACATGATTAAGACAAAAAGGAAACAAAGCGAACAACCTAACTCAGATGATGAAAAATTCATTAAAAAACATATTCGATATTCAGAATAACTTAAAGTATTTTGAATAAAAAACCTTAATTTTTTACCCGAAAATAATATTTACATTTTTATATAATATATCAGAATTAACGGTCAGATTAAAACTTTAATAGAATATATCTACTAAATATTATATATTCATATTACATCTAACATTTGATATGTATTATGTATAATTATAATTTTAAATTTTAAATCTTAAATTCTAAATCATACATCATATAATTATATCAATGCATATTATTATATACATGTAAAGATGAATTGATTTAAATTAAAATAACTAATAGAAATATATAACATGTTTGCACGCATACATATATTACATACTAAACATCATTGATTACATATATCATCAATAAAATGAAGATGTGCCTCAATAACATTCTCAATAATAACATTCTCAATTAATAATATCAATCTAATCATTATTATCAATATGTCATCATCCTCAATTACATTCTCAATGCATGGTGTAACAATCAACAAACACATTTTATAGAACATTCATATTAAGCAAATTTCATTAAAGACTAATGTCTATCTCATATCACGTTATTAATGCACCTATTTATTCATGCATGAAGCATAAACTTTCTTTTCCTTTCAAACTTCGATGTTTTAATCTACGTAAATTCATCATTGATATAACATCAAAATATCTATTTTATTTCACAAGTTAACATGTCTAATATATCGTCACATAGGTTGATATCGTTCCACGTATCCACACTTTTCACAGGGGAGGGGGATAGAAAAAAAAAATTAAATGGAGATTAATATAAAAGACACGTTGATATTTATATTTCCACCATTATTGACAGTAAAACATCCTCTCTATTTTCCATTACAATGATTTTGAAAAAATAAATTATACTCTCAATTAAATTTGCATGGTGTCCATTTTTCTTTTTCAGATCTTTAATAATAAAATGAATGAGAAAGAAATAAATATGATCTTAATCTTTCATTGGGATTGGAGGATATAGAATTAATTGTTCGCTTAAGATTTAATGTTTTTGTTTAAATGTTTTTTAATTTCTATATCAACATATATTTACCTTTCTAAATGTAAAGTAAATTAAATAATTGAGAATAGAAAATATTATTGTTTTTAATTTAACTAAAAAAAAAGGCATTAGTACGAGAATATGGCATTTAATCAAAACAACACTTCGTATCTCAACAAGCAAGAAATACAACAACTATGCTAAATTTTTTTTGAACTTTTAGTTTCAAGGGTTATGAATAGTTTACGTTTCTTAAAATAACTTTGACACGGATACAGATAATGCAGACATGGTCAGCATATATATCCAGATGTCATAATGTATACATTTCTAGAAATAAATAGAATCATACAAAAGCAACAATAACCAGGTTTCATGAAAATAGGAAAAATTTCTGAAATGGCAGTTTAATTTATGGTGACGAAAAAAGAGAAAATAAAGAAAAATAAGAGGGGTTAATTGAAAATTCCATTATTTAAGTGGAGTCCAGTCTATTTTGGCTAAGATGACAGAACAATCCATATTCACGAATATTTTCGATTAAACTTTGTTATTCATATTAAATGAATATTTATGGATAATAGTATAAATATTTAATTATTTATTTTTTAATCGATACTAATAGTATTTGATTCGCGTATATTTGTTATTTGTTAATAATTATTAATAGCATTTATCTGAGTAATTGTTTTAAAATTTAAACTAACAAAATAAAAATTTTAGTGAAAAAATATTAATAATCGAATAATAGTTTAAATTTTCACTTTATATATTTTTCTTTTATTTTTCATTTAGACCCATTGTTTTATTTTTCGTTAAGACCTACAGTATTAAAGTTATTTTGTAAAAGTTTAAATTTTAACTAAGCTTATTTAAAATCGTTTTTTAAAAAGAAAAAAAATATTTATTTATGTTAAAGTTTTATTGGATATTTTAATTTAAATTATACTTAACTTTTTTTTCTAAATTCATTGAGATTTATTTCTTAATAATTTTATTTAAAATTATAAAAAACAAAATATAAAAAATTTTATTTAAAATTATAAAAAACAAAATATAAAAATATTTATGGTATTCATAAATACCAGCACATCAACAAATTAGACAATTTTTCATGAATACTCGACACATAACGAGAAGGATAGAAATAGTAATAACAATGTATTAAGAAGGGTATGCATATTGTCTACCTGCTACCCCACTCATGATATAAAATTCAACAGATTCTTAAAAACCAACAAATATCAACAGTTGGATACTCCGTTTAAAAAATATCAACATATTCTTAAAAGCCTACAAATATTCATAGATATCAGTATATATTTAAACAAAATACAGATTTTTAAAATAAAATTTTTAAAATATTATAAAATATAATGTAAATTAAAATAAATATAAATTAAATTTTAACTTTAATTAAATTTAACTTAATAAATTATAAATTATTTTAATTTTAAATTTTTGCGAATAATAGATATTCAGAGTATAGACAGTGTAATACTTGCAGTCTTTCCTTTATAAACAAGTATTAAATTATCTATTAGCTATTAGCATAGGTATCAATTTAAAGGATCACCTACTAATTGTAACAAATTTTATCAATAAATACCTACAAGCATGTGTATTTTTGCAATTCCTAGTAACTGGGCAAATTTTTTCAAACTGAGTGTATAGCGGAAGAACACTATCCTGACTTGATTCGACTCCTTCTCATTCTTATCTGTGTGAGTATATGTGTTTGAAAAGGAGAAAATAATTTTTTTATTAATAAAAATGATATATATATATATATATATATATATATATATATATATATATATATATATATATATATATATATATAATATGGAGAAAACTGTGTAATAATTGTGTTTTTTAAAAGTTAATGATTGAGAACTATTTTAGTGTAATTTTGTGTTTCTAGCCGGAACATTATATTATTTAAAAAGATAACATATATAACTAATTTTAATAAATAATTATAATAAAGAATTTATAAAAAAATGATAAAAATATTAATAAATAATTATTATCAGTGAGTAGGGTTTGAATCAACTTTATCTTTAACTTACATTTAAAAAAAAAAAAAGTTGAATATATTTTAACCTAATTTCAGCTCACACCGATGATAAGTGGAGTTAATTATACTGTAGAATCCGTAGTGTTAGTATGCTAAGAAGTAGTAAAGTTGTTAGATTTTGTTAAAAGATAATGGTACAAATAGGAGTTAGCTTCAAAAGCCATAGCAATGATAGTTATAACTATGAGGGGAGCAAATATATTGAAATTTCACCTTCTGTAAAAAGCAAGTAAAGAAACAGATAACTAAAAGAAGTGAGAAATTTATATAATTAATTTTGAAGTCTTAATTAGTTAAAACGTGGTGGTGTTGTTAATTGGTGATTAGTGAATGTAGGTTATTTTGTAGCATAAATAGGAAGGGTGAGAGAGGGAAAAGATGCATGTGACATTAAGTGGTAAAGTATGCAGAAGTTGCTTTAACTTAAATTTTCCTTTTCCTGTCCTCGAATTTATGCTTGTTTAAAGTTTGTGACAACGAACATGGATTGAATGATTGCCAAAAAGGGTGATATATCATGACTCATAAATTCTTTGAATAGGTTTAAGTCCAAATTGGAATGCGTACACCTTTCATCATAGCCAGGCTGCCAACTACTCACTACTAATTGCATACAATAAAAAACTAATGTAAACTTTCTTTTCAAATCCATTCATTTACCAAGAACACATTCTAAATCTCATAAGACATTACTTCAACAATGAAACCTATTGTTTGAAGATTATTAACAAATAATTACTCTCGCAAATCAGATTATTCATAGAAAACTGATAATTATTTTCAAATTTAAAATGGTAACACAGTGGATACCACTACCACACCAGGACAAAAATGAGCACGTTAATAAACGTGGAAAAGGAATACAAGTTAAGAGAGTATGGAAACTCAAAATTCCATGTGATTTTTATATTAAATATATTTAACCTAAATAGTGGTCGTATAAAATGAAAGATTTTTTTGATAAGCTTAGAGTCACAATATTTATACTAAAATTAGTATCTTGATTCAAGGATTACAGTGACTGTAAGTGATTACGAAGCAAAGAAATTAAAAAGAATGACCCCTAGCTTAAATGAAGAGAAGATCGTATAATTGGTTGAGATTGACAGGCTCAAATTAGGGGATGTGATGTGTGATCTCGATCATCATGCATGTCCCCACCTCTCAAGATTCTTGCTCCGTTATCCTTATAATTTTTTTTGTCTAATTCTGTAATTGTCTTTGTTTGTGCGTACTTTGGAATTGGAGTGGGGAAGACGATGCTTTACGAGGAGGACTTGTTTGAGGTTGTATTTGTGGCATCAACTGACCACGTGACTTGTCATGTTCTGTTCTTCATCTTCTTCTATTTGTTTTTTGTTTTTAAGTGGATTACAGTCTCTGAAATATGTATTAGGTGAAAATTAGTGTACACTCTCATAAATGTTATTAATTGCTACTTTGTTTTTATCTCTTTATTAATTGCTAATTTTTGATTTGAAAGAGGCCATAAAAGTTGATTAAAAGAATAGTATTGCAGATGGTGTGTGAAAGTGGGAAGAGAAGGGAAAATGGTAATAATGAATGGGGGATTGTAGAAGGGATTGGAAAGTCAAATGTAGTGGTGATGATGATTGAGATATGTGAATGAAGGTGCCAACTGCCAAAAGCGGCGTACATGGTGTCGCTATAATACCCTTCCACCCAATCTTCGCTAATACTCCTAACACTCTTTCTCTTCTCTGCATCCTTTCTACCACTCACAACTCGCCACGTGTTCCATCACACTTTTCTCCTTCTCCTTCTCTTGCACTCACCCGTTGCTATGTCACTCTAATCTCATGCCGAGGCACCAAAACCCAACCACCATGGACATGATTCCTGGCAAGATCAGAAAACGAGGTTGTTCCTCCTCGGCCTCCTCCTCCTCCTCTCTGCTTCACAACTACCGCTTCAAGAGGACTATTCTGGTGGGGAAGCGGGGTGGATCCAGTACGCCCGTGCCCACCTGGAAGCTCATGAGCTCCAGATCTCCTCTCCGCCCACTCGCCTCCTCCCCCAAGTACCCGCCGTCACAGACCTCCGCCAAGCCTCGTCTGGCTCCGGTGTCGGCCAGGAAGCTCGCCGCCACCCTCTGGGAGATGAACGAAATTCCTTCGCCCAGCTTGAGGTCCAAGAAGGAAGTCAGAGCCAGAGAAAAGGTCGCTAGGTCAATGCGTTCTGGTTCTTTGCCTCCCCATTTGTCCGATCCATCACACAGTCCCGTGTCCGAGGTACCTTCTCTCGAATTCTCGTTTCTTTTTCCTTTCTTTAACTAATTAACCAACTACATATTACATCACTGTATATGTTTCTCAGAGTTTTGTTTTTGTAGAGGATGGATCGATCTGGAACTGGGAGTCGCCAGAGAAGAACTCCTTCTGTTTCTCACAGACCGAGGATCACTGAACACCATGTTGGCCCTTTGGACTCTCTTAGCAATGCCAGTCTCATGGAGGTATTTAATCTATGTTAATACTATCTATTATAAAGCCTTTATACTATGAGAACGGTTCTGGCCTAATTGCGTAACAGATTTTCATAACGTACTGAGGTTGCTTGAGAATTGTGTCTATTTCTCTTTATGAACATTAAATGGGTGGGCTCCTGTCATACTTGGGAGATGGACCCTCTCTTGGAGATTTTCATGTGAACATGTTACGTGAAAATTATGTTTATTTGTCTGTATGTCTGTCTCTTCGTTGATGATGAATGGGTCCTGCAATCTGGTGTCTGTAAAGAGAGATATAGCCGCTGATGTGATCCATTCCCCCCAGAAATAGAGAATTACAAATTTTACATGATCTTGTATTGTGAAAATGTCACATGAGAGAAGGCATTCTCGTTGAAGTTATTTATATTTTTAGTTTTTCGGATAGAAGTCTTTTAAGTTTTTGTTTTTGTTTAAAGATGTTGAAATCCCTCCAGTGTGAAATGCTCTGTCATGTACAACTACTGCACCTTTTTACCTCCCAGTTGCTTGTACATTTTCAGTAGATTTTGGAAAAGTTTGGAGCTTCTTTCGATTAAAAGGCTGTATAGGGGAGCCGGCTGCAAGGGATTTGTGTGCAGTGCACCAATTGCACACAGTCCCTCGTTGATACTCTTACCAGTAATCATATCCCAGATATAGCAATGCCAATATTCATATTCACATCAGAATGGCCTAACTACATGACAAATCTAACTTATTGTTCTGTTACTTTGAGTGGGAGATTCTGTTTTGTTCTGTACTTTTGTATAGCTTGAAATGTTATCTGTACAAGCACAAAACACCTGTCCTGCAATTCCCCCATTCAACTTACAATTGCATTCCGCTTTTCTCTTAGCCTTATGTGATGCCCATGCCTCCTTACCGTTGCTTCTTGGATTGCAGATTGAAACCAGATCCCGAGCACAGACCCCTGCTTCATCTGCTGTTGGAGTTAAATCACGTTTAAAAGATGTTAGCAATGCTTTAACAACATCTAAAGAGCTACTTAAGATTATAAACCGCATGTGGGGTCATGAAGATCGTCCTTCATCTAGTATGTCTTTAATCTCAGCTTTGCATACTGAGCTGGAGAGGGCTCGCCTACAGGTCAATCAGCTTATCCAGGAACAGCGCTCGGATCAGAATGAGATAAATTATTTGATGAAGTGTTTTGCTGAAGAAAAGGCTGCTTGGAAAAACAAGGAGCAAGAAATTGTTGAGGCTGCAATTGAATCTGTTGCTGGAGAACTTGATGTAGAGAGGAAGCTCAGGAGACGCCTTGAAAGCTTGAACAAGAAGCTTGGGAGAGAACTGGCTGACACAAAAACATCCCTTCTTAAGGTGGTGAAAGAACTTGAAAATGAGAAAAGAGCAAGAGAAATTATTGAGCAAGTATGCGATGAGTTAGCAAGAGATGCTGATGAAGATAAATCCGAGATCGAGCAACAAAAGAGAGTGTCTACAAAAGTTTGTGAAGAGGTAGAGAAAGAAAAGGAAATAATGCAGCTAACTGATAGGTTACGCGAAGAGAGAGCTCAAAAGAAACTCTCGGAGGCAAAATATCAGCTTGAGGAAAAAAATGCAGCTGTGGATACGCTCAGGAATCAACTTGAAGCTTTTCTAGGAAGCAAACAAGTTAAAGAGAAAGGTCGCAGTTCCACCCACTTGAATGATGAAGAAATCGCTGCGTATCTGAGCAGAAGCCGATTAAGTTCCCACTTCATCGAAGACAAAGAAGATGATGGAGGAGAGGTTGACAATGGAGTAGAGTGTGAGGAGGAATCCGCTGAAAGTGATCTGCATTCTATAGAGTTAAATATGGACAACAACAACAAGAGTTATAAGTGGTCTTACCCTTCTGAAAGCAGATTTGATACAAGAAGATATCCAATTGAGGAAGAAGTGAAAGGTAGCAGGAGGTCTACCTCTGGGAGGGCTTCAAGGAGAAGCACATCCCTGCAAAGGAGTATATCAGACGGAATGGAATGGGGTGGCCAAGCTGAGAAGCTTCAGAATTCAGATGGGATCGATTGGGAAAGCTTTTATGAGCTGGAAAAGCAAGCACAAGGAAAAGGATACGGGGATGAAATGCAAGGCTATAAATCAGTAAAAGGTTTAAGGGATCAGATATTGGCTGGTTCGAAGATTGGATCTTCAAGAGGTTATGGCAGTCCCACCAGACAATTTTCTCAGCCTTGGCCATCACGTGATCTCACAAATAACTTTCAGGAGAGACCTGCCACAGCACAGGGCAATGGTCCAAAATCAAGGTTAGGGGAAGTCAGGGGTGAGGGCCAGAGTGTAAGAAAGTCCAAAAGGTGAGTTAATAACCATATCTTTTGACACAATGGCCTTGATTGTGAAGCTCATACCTGTTTGCTTTTCTGCTATGGTGGTGACTGTTCAAGGCGAATATCTTAGATCCGCTAGCCAAGTAGCTGAAAGAACTTTTCCCCTTTTGAGTTTTATCTTGTTCATAGCCCATGTCTGCTGAAGTTGCAGCACTCGCTGCTTAAATTTTCGTTTGACCCTATGTGTAGGTACGTCGTGTCTGTAGAGTTCAGAACATGTGTTACATAAGTATAACCGGCGAGTTTTTGTTTTCTCGTGTAATATATGCTGAAGGTGATTTAGAACATTTTGTATTTTCTCCCATCTGTATCTTAAGATGCTACCACTTTTTCCCCCACAATGTGTTTTTATGAGGGAGGAAGATCCAATTGGCTGGGACATGATCATGGTTGGTTTTAGGTTGTCTCTTTTCACAACTTAGAAAATTTTAAAAATGCTACCCTAGCAAAGGAAATTATAGGAATTGTTATTAGTAGGGGTGGGCAAATCGAACTGAACTGTACTGCACTGCTAAAAACTGAACTAAACTGTAAAACAGTTCAGTATTTTTTGTTTTATCAAACTGAATCGTACTGAACTGTACTGTACTGCAGTATGAACTGAACTAAACTATTAACTGAACTGTAAACTGCACTAACTGAACTATTAACTGAACTGTAAAATGAACTAAACTATTAACTGAATTGTAAATTACA
>NC_028353.1:6371306-6379065 GCF_000741045.1 Vigna radiata var. radiata
TTAAAAAATTAATTATTATTTTTTTATGTGAACAATTATTTTTATTAATATTTTATTATTAAATAAAGTTTTCTTGACAAGATGAAACAATTGAACTGAAATCAGAGAAGATGTAAAAGTAGATACAGTTCTCATAGTTAATTGAACTGTAACTGTTATCAGTTCAGTTTTTAAAACTTGAACCATAAGATAGTATACTGAACTGTTACTAGGAATGGATCAGTTATTTTTAGTACAATATAGTACAGTTAATTGCAGTACANTACAGATCAGTTATTTTTGCCCAAACCTAGTTATTAAGCTCCTTATACCCGAGAAGTGGCCGTGAGTGTAGTGAAAGAGATTCATAGAATGAAGAAGGAGAAATATGTAGCAATATCAACGTAAGACGAAAAAAAGAAGGTAGATGTAATAGAAAAATATTATAATGAGAATAAAATCATGAATATTCTCTCTTCTAATAGAATTCTATAGGACAATGATATTTTAACAACTCTTTTTTCACAACAGGTGTCACCATTTTATTGGTCTGTTTGAATTTATTTTAAAAAAATATTTGAAACGGACCCATCACAACTATGCGTTGTCAAAAAAATAGAGGTGTTTAAGAGACTTTTTCCATTCTATATAATACGGTCTAAAACATTCAACATGCTTTGTATTTTGGAACTTGAATTTTTCCTCCTTCCCTAGTTTATTGGACCAACAACCATGTGTCCATTTGGTTGAACTCTTCAAGGTCTCTTTTTACACCCCCTCGCCCGCGCCCCAAAATACTTTATCAAACATGTTTTTCTTTTTCTTTAATTTTGATATGACATGTCAATAAGATAGAAGATTATATAAAGGTTTTTTTAGGCTCACAGCTGTCCTAAAAAAGTATGAATCAATAAATGTATTATTTAGTTTATATTTTAATTATCAAACATAACTTAAGAATTTTTTTTACATTAATAACTATTATTTTGAATGATCAAATTTAACTTGGATTTTACAGAGTACAACAAACTCACATCTTTATTATCCATGTACACACTGGATCATCATGACATGAAAGAATTCCAAGAGACCAATATGATCATTTGATAAATATTCCAATTTGGACTTTTATATATCATTGAATGATCATAACCGTCCATTAGTAATTGATATATGATAATTTGATTAAATTTACAAGTTTTGTGGTTTGACGTTTATGTTCGGATCCAGGAACCAAACAAAATTTCTCTTAGATGGAATATCCAAATACATATCGGCAGGTAGAGGCCGCCAATAGGGTCATTAAATATATTGCTGACAAAAAAAAAGGTTAAATAATGTTGAGTTTTGGTCTTAAAATCGAAAAAAGAAGTATTGTAGTAAGATTCCAAGTTGATTATTCCCGGTCCAAGGCGGGAACTGAGCTTGTCGTATATCAAGCAGAAAATATGAATAAGTGTTTAAACAACTCAAGGTAGTACGTTACCAAGATTGTTTGTATCAACTTGTATATAAAAAATTTATATAGTTGCTACAACATGAAATTGGTTCAAATCATTGATATACCCCAATTGAAACAAAAACAGTAAATATGTACAAGCCCCACAGCGTAACCTCCAATAAATCTTATAATAAAATATCAGCAACTTTGTCTTAACTCCTATCGCTGCTATTTTCTGTATATGAAGCTTCTTTCTATATAATTTGGTATGCTTTGATTTTGTTTCTTAGGTCAGATTTATCAATGGCAAGCTCAAGCTCTGTGACCAACAAAAGGTATGCATACTTGAAATATGATTGAATTAGGGTTTCTTATAACATTGAATTTTTGCAGGTTGGAAGGAAAAGTTGCATTGATAACAGGAGGAGCTAGTGGAATTGGGAAACGCACCGCAGAAGTGTTCGCCCAGCACGGAGCCAAAGTAGTGATCGCTGACATTCAAGACGAATTGGGGCATTCAGTGGCTGAGTCCATAGGGTCATCTATTTGTTCTTATGTCCACTGCGATGTGACCGATGAGAATCAGGTCAAAAACGCTGTCCACACAGCCGTCCAAACTTATGGCAAGCTAGACATCATGTTCAACAACGCCGGCATAGTTGATCCCAACAAGCATCGAATCATTGATAACGATAAGGCAGATTTTGAACGTGTTCTCAGCGTCAATGTTACAGGTATAATACTTGTTTCATTAATGGAATTATAATATCAACAATTAAGAGATTTAGTAATTAATAGAATAAGTTATTGTTTAATAAGAAGATTTTATGTTGTATCTGATATGTGGTTTGAAGATGACAGGTGTTTTCCTTGGGATGAAGCATGCGGCACAGGCGATGATCCCAGCACGCAGTGGCAGCATTATCTCAACGGCGAGCATAAGCTCTTACGTCGGAGGTGCAGCTTCCCATGCATATTGTTGTGCCAAGCACGCGGTGGTTGGTCTAACTAAAAATGCAGCGGTTGAGCTCGGACAGTTCGGAATCAGGGTGAATTGTTTGTCACCTTACGCTCTTGCCACTCCGTTGGCCACCAGCTTCGTCGGAGCTAATGATGAACAGCTTGAGGCTATCATGAACTCACTCGCTAATCTCAAGGGTGTCACCCTCAAAACTGACGATGTTGCCAATGCAGCACTTTATTTTGCTAGTGATGATTCAAGCTACGTCAGTGGCCATAATTTGCTCATAGATGGAGCTTTTAGCATTGTTAATCCTTCCTTTAACATGTTTCAGTACCCCCAATCTTGATTCTCCCTACTCATAACATTCTGCAAAATAAACGCTTTGCTGTAATTCTATCTTTTGATATGTTTTTAAAAAAAATTATAATAAAATTTCAAATTTTAAGATAGAAAATATTTCAAATATATAATAATTAACTTTAATAATATGATCACTGAAGTTAATATAAGAAAAAAATAACTTTTTCTTCAACGAAGACCATGAACTTAATTTCACCAAATGAGTGGGAACCATATCACCTAGCATTTTTGGAAGAAGACCTATTTTTTTTATTACTGTTTGAGCCTAGGGAACATAACATCACCAATTTAAGTAGTCTATGGTAGAGTTGTCCATCACCGACTACTTTTATCTGTAATTTCTAACTAAAAACTTTCCACTGACAAAAAAGACTCCTTTTATAAGCAGCTAATCATATTTTGACATAAAAACGTTGTTCTGCAACCTATCATTCTCAACCCTCAACCTCTATCTTCGTTTACCTAATAATGTATTGTTTCTCTTTAAATAGAGTCTGGTATTGGAGCTTTAAAAAATGAAAGAAAGTAGATGAAAGAAGACGATGAAATTACTTTAAGAGAACAGTTTTCCTTTTTCCATGTCTCTTTATCTTTAGCATTAGGCCAAGCCGCAGCATAACTTTACAATTTCAAAAAATCTTCCACCTTCTTCAACCATCTTTCATATCCACCCTTCTGTCATCAAAGCATTCCTTTTAATTATAAGATCCAAAAATTTCCATTCAACGAGTCAAAATCAACTTAGAGCTCCTACAAAACAACAGTACTTAATTCATAATCCAAATTTCAAAAGAAAACATTTAATAGTTACACATTTTTCTTTTTGACTTTTCTTTATACTCTTCAAAGAATCATTCCACCGACTATTCATTCATAATGTTGTTTGTTCCACGACAGTTGCGAAGTTCGAAATGGTTGATGATTGCGTCTATTCTTTCCCCTTGATGACAGATTTTCAAAATTAAAAAGGCAAAAACGATTGAAGTCAATTTTAGTTGGGACATTTACATTGTGTATTAAGTTATTTAACAGCCACGTTGTTCATTTTGAAGCAAAATTGTCAATTAGTTGAAATGAAAGGAACAGTTCACAATTCGCATTGCTCATGTGATAAAGAAATAAATACCGAATTCTTAACGTTGAATTAAATTTTACTAATATTCTGATATTCATCTTAAATGTCCTGTTATTAATTTCGTTAAAGAAAGGGTCCACCCTAATTACATTAGAAAACATATTATAATGGTGTACCGTATATTAATTAAAGTTTGGCTTTTTCTTAAAAAAAAATTGAATTAAGTAAGGTATTTACCATTGTATTGAGGGAAAAGAAGTTTTACCTTTTATTAATGGGAATACAGGAAGAGTTGAAATTTAATAAATTTTGTATTAAACAAGTTCACCTTTAAATTTGATTAGAAAATAATAATAATGCTTATAGTACAATATTTCATTTTGTTTCATTTAAATATTTTTTTAATAGTGTTGAAATTTAATAAATTTTGTATTAAATAGGTTATCCAAGTTCACCTTTAAATTTGATTAGAAAATAATAATAGTACAATATTTAATTTTGATTCGTTTAAATATTTTTTTACTTTTTTTTAGAAATAGTGAGTTTTGATTTTAGTATATGTAAATTTTTTTTCTTTATCGATTTTGTAAGATATATTCTAGTAACTATGTTGATGTTAAGTATATGGTCAATTATTCCACAATGTATGATCATAAAGTCATAGCAAGAAGATAAAGTCAAAGCATGAAGTGACAATCCACCTAAATTCCGAGAAAATTCAACATATATACAAAATTATTAATTGCTTTGTAATTTTTTTTACACTAATTAGTGTGTATATATTAAGCTTTGTAAATTATTCTTTGATTTTTATTATTAAATTAACTAATTTAACCTTGATTTATAAAAAATAATATAAGTGGTTTAATATTTTATTTTTATGTATTTATTTAGATTTTTTTTATAATATGTATAGTTTTTTATATTTTGTGAAGTATATTTTTTATTGTAAATTTGATGTGATCATATTTTGTATTCTCTCTTTTGATAAATTTTATGACAAATAATTGATAAACAAACAAATTTAATTTTTATTTATAAAAAGCAATATAAGTTATTTAATATTTTATTTTCATATATTTATTTAGATATTTTTTATAATAGATATAGTTTGTTTATATTTCAGTGAAGTGTAATTTTTATTATAAGTTTAATATGATTCCTCATATTTTATATTTTTTTATTTATATTTTTTAATAAATTTTCATATAATATCAAACAAATAATTAATGAATTTTGAAATATAAGTCAATATGTTAAAGTTTATATTGATGGATAACCTTATTTAGAAATTATTTTTTGATATTTTTATCAGTTCAATTTACTGATAGATTAATACAAATTATGGTATGAACTTATAAAGAAAACTTTTTTTTTACAAGAAAAATGCTTAATTTTTCCACCTCTATATATTTCTCTCATAATATTTTTTTTATATGCCCTAAAATGTTTCTTTTATGAAACAAAACGGAGTCCAGGATGCATGAACGAATGAAGTGATAAATATGCAAATGAAAAACAAATAACTACTTAAAATTAATGCATAAATTTTGCCTTTTCGATTTAAAAAAAATGTCATATATCATACATCTCATTGTAAAATTTAAGGGTAAGACGTCGACATTCAAATTGGTTTTAATAATAAAATAACGAATATAATGTTACTTTAAAATATTTGGCTTACGAAATTCATTATGACGTGCCCTACAGTGTATTGGATATTATTACCAACATGAATATATGATAAGATTTATTATATACAACACCCGTTATATCCTAGGTCTAACTGGAACATAAAAGAAACCTTGTATTTAATAAAGAAAAACAAAATCTAGAATCGAAGAGGGAAGCATAATATTTTTCTCTTCAATTTCTCTGCATAAAGGTGACCTGTTAAGTGAAAAAGAAATCTTATTATAGGAAGGTGATTAACGTCAAAGTTAACCTTATAATTTTTATTAAATGATATCTATATTTATTTATATATTATAATTTGATCATATTTTTATTTTATATAAAATTTTTAATATATTCTAAACGTTAAGAATATTGAATAAAAAAATTTAATAGTATACAATATAATAAACAAAATAATCTTGTTAGTATATGATATTAATAAGCTTTGATATTATCTTAAGAATGTAAAATTTAAACATAATTCAATTTTATAAAATCAGTTTTAGTAAAATAATATTTATATTTATTTATATATTATAATTAATTTGATTTTATTTATAGTTAATGTATTTTTAACAAGTTTTAAGTCATAACTGGAATGATTGTTTTGTTGCTTGAACAATATTATACACCATTTAAGTGTCATTGGAGTGAGAACTCACCACTCAAATAGTATACACCCAAAACCATAGATTCCATATATTTTTTTCATCCTTGCAATACTATCACTACCAGTTTATACCTTGTTTATCTAAATACATCTATGGTAAAAGAAACAACCATGATAATTTTTTTTCAAACTCCATAATAGCATTCCAATGCAGAGAGCATCCAATACAATTATACCCAAGTATATAAATAATCATTTTCTAACTACCATATATTTTCAACACTAGTACATTTCACATCTAGTTCAATACAAACAATATATATATATATATATATATATATATATATATATATATATATATATATATATATATATATATATATATATTTTGTTGGTTCATACCTCTAAAACCCAAAAATATATTATTAAAATTTTCAAAGTTTTAACTCATAGCGTGAGTATTCTCTCTTAATTAATGAAAATATAAAGAAAACATTACCACAAAAAGAAACTTTTGGCTTATGATATTTTTGACCTTTTATGTCTATTAATAAAAAGATATTTTTGTGAGTGACAAAAATATCATAAGTTTACATCAGACCCTATAATATTCAACATAAAAGTTTTGATGATTTTTTAAAAACTAATTGGTTTTGGCTTAAAAACGTAAAGTGAAATACAAATTACAATGACTTTGTTCAACAGTGGAAAAAATGCTTTATATGATATGACAACTTATTATGATAGGTGAAGGATTATTATGAAGTATTTTGGAAGACCTGCCATAATAGGTAAATGTAGTGATATTTTTATAATAAAGTTTAAATTGTATTATGATAGATTCAAGATGACATCTCATAATAAGTTTTATTATGATTATTGATTCACCACCTATCATAATAGGTTGAATGCGGTGAAATTTTTGTAGTAAAGTTCAAAACCTATTAGTAAACAACCTATATGCACTAGTGCAGCGAAGGGAAACAACCGCGGTTATTTTTTACTATACGTCGCGGTTTTAGAACCGCGGCATATACGGGCGAGGTAAAAAGTCTGGAACTTTAGGCCGCGGTTCCAACCGCGGTAATAACCTGGGGATATAACAGCGATTCTTTATTGAACCGCGGTCAAAACCCATATTTTTTTAAAAAAAAATTGTCTAACCTTTTGGCCGCGGTTCCAACCGCGGTAATAGACCTGTTGGAACCGCGACATATTCCCCTATTTTTTTTAAAAAAAAATCGTCTAACTTTCTACCGCGGTTTTGGCCACAACCGCGACCTATTCTCCTGAAATTTTTTTCAACAGCAGGTCTGTTTTTGTGATATCCAATATCACAAAAATAGACCTGCATATCAACGTAGATTCAACGCAGATTCAACACAATAATCAATGTTTACATCCAATTTCGATCCATACGTAAATATTTTGACTTTAAAATAAAAAATCATACAATCATAAAAATTATACAATCATACAAAATCTAAGGATACAAAATTATATGATCATTCAATCACATATTCAATCATACAAAATTATACAATCTAATAAAAGTAAAATTTAAACATTAATATAAGAACCTGATAGTGTGAACAGCCAATAACAATGAACAACCCGCGATCAAAACGCTAGAAAATTCAACTCTAACAAATT
>NC_028353.1:6379935-6470234 GCF_000741045.1 Vigna radiata var. radiata
CTGCTTTTCCTGAATTTTTTTTTTGCAGGGGGAATATATCGCGGTTCCCCTCAGAACCGCGGTATATTCCCCTGAAATTTTTTTTCAGAACTGCTGTTCTTGATTTTTTTTTTGCAGGGAGAATATACCGCGGTCCCCCTCAGAACCGTGGTATATTCCCCGGAATTTTTTTTCAGACCTGCTTTTGGGGAATGTCAGAATTTTGCAGAGGGAATAGGCCACGGTTCCCCGTAGAACCGCGACCTATACTGTCGATATAATTTCAAAAATGCCACCGCGCAATATTATGCTTCGGTTTCTATTGAACCGCAGCATAATGTGCGCGGTAAAAGATCAATTTTTTACTAGTGATGATAGAATGTCAATCCCCATTTTCTTACTCTTTTCACATTCTTTTTATCATGTTCACGTTTTTTTTCTTAATCTTTTTTTCTCTTTAGATGATATTCTCCCCTTTATAGCCTTCGTTGCATCGACGTCGTGGTCTTCGTTAGCTCTCCTCGTTGTCGTCTCCGAGAGTACACCAATAATCAGTTTTTTTTTTTCATATGTTATTCTCTCACCCCCAATTATATGAACGTTGTTGTTTCATGATTATTGGCCATGTTTAGTGATTCCCTATTAAACCTTGTATGCTACATGAATATAAGATACGAACATGATGCAGGTTTTCATCTTAATTTTTCCTCTTTTACTTTCTCATGTTCAACACTCTCAAAACTTGAAATTTTAAAGATTTGCATGTTATTTATCTATGGTCGTCTTGATCGTAGTTTCTATTGTTTGTTTGTAAGTAGTTACTGATTGGTTATTGTCAACAACAACCATTGCAAGTCAGAGATCTGTGTTTGATTTCGAAACCCCCACAGTATGAGTGTCATTGACATTCTCACCACAGTCGATTCCATTTTCAAGAAGTATGACAACTACAAAGTTGAGAAGCACCGTGATTCTAATGTCTCTAGCGACGATGCGTTTGCCAGACTCTACACCTCCATCGATGCCAACATCGATGCATTACTTCAGTTATGTCGTGAAACTCTTATGACTCAATTTGTGCCTCAATTGGAGAATTTTTCTATAGAGTCGCGAAAGTAAGGGTTTCTCTAATGGTTTCTATATACACGAAACACAAATTAGGACAAAAATGAAAGAGAATCACAATGAAGCTATTCATACATTTCCATAATTAAGATTCCTCAAAATAACCATAAAGATACCGAGCACATACTTCAATTATGCACTTGATCCACAAAAACTTAATGCAATTGAAATAACCACATGAAACACCTACCATCACCACAAAAAAACTCATTAGCAACAAAAGGATACATTATTGAGTTTTTTAAAATAATCACAATTTCAATTTGAACAAGTAGATGTTTAAACAACTAACTCAATGCATAACACAATTCAATTGGACAAAATTGTTCCCCACAAGAAAAAGTCCATAAAAGATGAAGAAAGGAGTTTTTTGGTTACTAATGAAGCCTCTACCATGCCTGTCATCGCGAGAGAAAAGATGTCACACACAAGGTTTTGGAAAAGAAGAAGTGAAAAAAAAATAACAAGCAACATTTCAAAACTCATTTATATTGGTTCTCTTATGGTCAAATATAAAAAAACTCATTTACGTTGAACTAGACCTCCCAATATAATGAGACTTTTTAAGTTTGATAATAAGGGGTTAGATATAAAAAAAAATTACTGTTATTTAAAAAATTGCTACCACATGTTTTTAACCTTGATTATTTGATGTTAAATGAAATCACCATCCGTGTAATTAACCTATTTTTTACTATTTAGAGAAAAGTTTAGTAAATAGTAATACTTGCTAATAAAAAAAAAAAAAACAAGACACCTACAATAATATTTATACAAACTATCTTAATATACTAGTTTCTGCCTTTTTATAATTATAATTTTTTACATAAACATATTAACTCAGTTATTAAAACTTTTAGGGAAATAAAATCATTATAAAATAAGAAAACGAGTATTACCTATTTATAAACTTCATTTTTTATCTATTAAAATTTATATGTTTAATATGATCAGGTGTAATGTTAGTTTGAATGTATTTTCACCTATATGAAATGTAAAAGGATTAATTAGTTCAATGAATCTCGTTCACAATTATACAAGTTTAATAAAATTCAATTAATAAGAAACATAAATTGAAATAAAAAAGTTTGGGTTTTTCAATTTTTAAAACCCGATGGTTATGTAATGTCCGTTGGTTTATGCTGTTGTGTGAGTTGACAGCATTAAATGAAAGTAGTTGTTTGATGATGTTGGCCGGTGGTTTCATTTATCTAACTGCTCTAAACCCTTTATAAAGTCTCCATATACACTACCAATATTATTATCATTCATTCAACATTTTCATTGCTTACATTCTTCCTCCTATTTCAATGGCTTCACTTCCCAAAAGGTAACCCTTCTTTCTTTTTTTTCAGAAACTATTTTCCCATCTTTAAAAAATTCCTTATTCTTTTTATATCATTCTTCTTAAAATGTTACTTTCAAGAATACGTAAAGAAAATATTTGTGTTTTTCTTAACATGCATCATAATTAATTTTCGTCGAAAAATTGGACCAATTTATATATAAAGCAAAAAGGAGTAATTTGTTGATTGATAGTTGAGACTCAAGTCAACTCATGCAAAAATGGTTTTGAAAAGAAAATAGCCAAGAGAATATAAGTTGTGTGTTCTTCCTAATAATGAAAATCTGAATGAAACCTTGTAGGCTTGAAGGAAAAGTGGCGATAATCACCGGAGGAGCTAGCGGCATCGGAGCCGCCACCGCCAAACTATTCCTCCAACACGGTGCGAAAGTGATCATTGCAGACGTGCAAGATGCTTTAGGCCACTCCCTCTGCAAAACCTTCAGCACCAACACTCCCATTCACTACCTTCACTGCGACGTAACAAGCGACTCGGACGTCAAAAACGTGGTCGAAGTCGCCATAACCAAATACGGAAAACTCGACATAATGTTCAATAATGCCGGCATCTCGGGAGACTCGAACAGATCCGTAATAGAATCCGATGAGGAAAATTTCAAAAGAGTTTTCGAGGTTAATGTGTACGGAGCTTTCTTGGGCTCCAAGCATGCGGCGAGGTTCATGGTTCCAGCGAAGAGAGGGGTGATTCTCTTCACTTCGAGCATTGCTTCGCTTCTGGGTGGCGAAACGGCGCATGCTTACGCCGTTTCAAAGCATGCGGTGGTGGGGCTGATGAAGAACCTGTGCGTTGAACTGGGGCAGCATGGAATCAGAGTGAATTGCGTTTGTCCAGGTGGCATTCCCACTCCGATGCTGAACAAGGCGTTGAAGATGAACAAGAAGGAGACACAGGAATTGCTGTGCAAGGTTGCGGTGTTGAAAGGGACGGTTCTTGAAGCTGAAGACATAGCAAAAGCTGCATTATATTTGTGCAGCGACGAGGCGAAGTTCATGAGTGGAGTTAACCTTGTTCTGGACGGTGGTTATAGCACCACCAACATGTCATTCACTTCAGTGCTGAATGGTCTCATGGATAACTACACCAACAACATCAACCATGCTTAATCATGGCTACCAATATCCCTTTCTGCGCATTTTCTCCTTCTACTGATATATGCTGAAATAATTAAGCTATAGTTTATCTATTTTCTCACTGCTTTCTGGTTCTTCTTCTACATCGTGAGGATGAACAACTCAACACTGTTTCCTCTCTAATGCAACAATGTACCACTGGCTAACTAGGCCTTTCCTTAAATGAAAATGTGTGTCGTGCTGTTGGCTGTAAATCTACATTTTAAAATTTGTTTGCATAATTAAATATTAAATACTCATTTGCTTTATTTTATACACGTAGCAACAATATTTGTAGTTCTTTTACGCACATTATCCACTATAAATATAGATTAATATGATCTTGCTTCATTTAAAATTTTAAATCTCACTTTAACATTTCAATAGCCGGAAAAAAATGACTTTACTTCTCTAACAATTTTTTCCTTAAAATTGAAAAGGACAATGATATTTTTTCACAATACTTTTTCAACAATTTTTTTATAATGGAACACGTGTCATCATTTTATTGATCTATTTAAATTTATGTTTAAAAAACATTTAAAACAGACTAAGTACAAATTGTCACGTATGCGGTTGTAAAAAAATCGTTAAAAGAAATTTTTCCAGTTAAAAAATACAAGAGGATCAAATGCTGATGCATAACAAGAGCTATGTATTATAATTGATTCTGGATGTCATTAATTATATGCAACAATTATTATATATCTTTATCTGTCTTATATTATTTATTTAACCAAACACGGCACATGGAGACAGATCAATCAATTATTTGATGATGGAACAATTGTCTAAAAGGACTGACCGTTCAAATAAGAAAAGAATCTTTCAAATTTATTTTATTTTTAAAGCACATAATATTATATTTATTTTAATTCAAATTACGACATTCTTAATTAAACTTAAATAATTAATTATCACTTTATATGCAAGTTGGTGATCAATATTACCAATAAATATGTTCTCGTAGGAAATATAACAAAAGATATAAAATTGCTACATACATTTTTTTAAAAAAAAATATTCTTCTTATTTATGTTAAAATCATGTATAGCTTCGAATCTATTATTGTTTTTAATAAGATTCTAATTGAAAAATAAAAATTACAGTTACCTTTTAGTTGTAAAATAAAAATTAAACACTTTCTTAATCTCTCAAAAAAAAAAAGTATTCACTTTTAGTCGTGAAAGTTTAAAATGTGCCTTTTGCTTTTCTAGAAGTTAACTTGTGTGCTATATCTCAGCCTAACGTCCATTGGGTTATATGATGTACCTAACATTTTAAAACACTATTTCAATACACAAGATCTAAGGGTACCTCTAGTAAATGGAGAATTTAAAACCAAACATTTACATGTTTAATCAGTAGTAACTAAATTAAGCTATACATATATAGCGATTTTATTTTTATTAATCTTCTCATTTGTTTTGTAAAGTAAGATATTTTATTATTATTAATGAATTATAGACAATTTTATAAAAAAATTGGAAAGATTAGTAGAAGAAATTATAAAAGGACATAAATTAATATTACTCCAACAAAATATTTTAATGAATTACTCAAACTCAAAAGATTTATGCATTCAAGTGACATTATTGCATACAGCAACAGTTAGCTAAATGGGTATGTTTCATTCTTTTTCTTTATAATTAATAAATGAAAGGTTAAATGAAGAATAAAGATATTTGAACAATTGTTAACTATATCGAATTTTCAAAATTCTTTAAGAAATTAATAAAAGCTACATTTATTAGTTTTACATCATTAATTAATTGTATTCCGACCTTATCTACTTCAGCCAACAGTGACCAGTTAACAATGACCTTATATATAATTATTATATAGTATACTATTTAGATCATAACCTCTTTAAAAAAAAAAAAAACTACGCTATTCTTATTATTATCATTGTTTTGCTACTATAATATATATTATAAAGGTTTAATTGCTTCTTTTGTTCTCAGTTTGATTGAAGTGTGTCAAATTCGTCCTCTTTTTAGAAAAATATCAATTTCGTTCCCATATAGAAAAAATTTGTGTCAATCAAGTCATCTCCGTTAAAAATCATTATCATTGCTTTCATAACTCACTTTATCCCCTGCAATACCAGGGATCGGACTCATGAAGTGATTATTATTCAAAACTCACTTTTAAGTTTTTAACACCATTAGTTTGTATTTAATGGAGATGACTTGATTGACACAAATTTTTTATATATGAGGACGAAATTGACATTTTTCTAAAAGGGAGACGAATTTAACACACTTCAACCAAACTGGGGAAAAAGAAACAATTAAACCTATTATAAATTTTCTTATAAGTTGTTGCTATCTGTTTTAGTTTTATTAAAGTTTAAAAGAGTAAGTTTTACATTTTTTTTTATTTAACGCTAGAGCAAGCAGAGACGTCATTGTCTTTATATCTCTAATTTTTATTATGATACCAATCCTCTTAGTTAACATTTATGGAGTTATTTTGAGGTTAATTAATATGCTGTATTTGAACTGTTGCATGATTTAATTTATTATTACCGTCAACTACGGGATTATGTAGGCCCAAAGGATTAAGATATCACGTGATTGTGTTGGGCCTTTTTAAGAGCCCATTTTGTTAGGTATAATTAAGGAAGTTGTACAACAAAAATAGCAAAATAAGGACTTTCTTTTTTATTGAATTAATTATAAACCTTATATTCCATATCCATCAAATACACAGGTGTTCCCTCTCATGCAAATGCTACTGTTATAGAGTATAATAAATCATATGTATAGCTTCTTTAGTTTTTCTTTTCTGTAATGAAATTATAGATAAATTAACAACCCAATTATTGATAAAAATAATAAAAAACTAAAAAGATTAGTAAAATATACGAACATAATTACAATTAAAACTAAAAGTATAAATATATTATGTATAACTTCCTTTGTATTAAATAGTACCGGTACAAATATATCATATATATTATACTAATTTTTTGTTACGATCTTATGTAAGTATTATTTTAAATGATAAAACGTACTTAATTAATTTTGGTAGCATATATTTCAAAATTTTAAGGTTTGGTATTGATCTTAATCATTGCCATTGTTATCGTAAATAAATTTAATTATCTGAAAGTTTAAACTATTATTAAGAAAATAATTGTGAAAAAGGATGACAATTACTTGAAAAGGAAACTCTTACTACTTATTTGTTGGTGGGATCTGAAGAAAAAGTGAGATATGGTGACTTATTGATGATATTACTATATTTTACAATTTTATCTCGTTTATATGACTTAATTATTTCTTATTTCATATTGCACTTATGTATATACTACTCACTCATTGATTAGTATTTCGTTCACTTTATAAAAATATTTTATTAAATAGCATAATTTTTTACATATAAGTAAAATATTGAATAATTTTTTTTAAGATCTACCCAAATTTATAATTTAAAAAAAATGACAATAATTTTTTCTTTATTTTTTTTATCAACAAGAAAGGTTAGGTTTTAAAATATTGACTTAAATAAAAATGTGGAAGTGTTCAAAATTTTGATAAAATGATTTAAATTTGTAGTTGTATTTTGATGAGATTATGTTTTGGTCTGAATAATTGATAGTAAAGTGTATACTAAGCTTTAATTGGTTACGTTAGATAGAAATAAATGAATAGGTAGTGAATAAATGAATTTTACTTTTTTTAGGATTACGTGGAATGTTCTAATTTTGAACTAATTTCATTTTTATTGAATTAAATAATTATTGGACTTACCTAAATCATATTAGTTTTGGTTGTATTAATTTTACACCAATCTTATTTGGTTTATGCACTTTTTATTCAAGCAAACTTTGGTTGCTCAAGCAAATTTGTAGCTAAGAGGAGGGGTTTAATTTTGGTGATTTTTACTCAAGCAGAATTCTTTCTATGGTGAATGGTTCGAGACTATTCAATTTTTTTGTTAAACTGAGAATTATGTTGTTTAAGTAAGAATAATTTTCATTCAAGTAAAGATATTTTTACTCAAACTAAATCAATATTGTTTAGTTCAAAATATATTTCGGATAGAGTACATTAAACAATCTTATTATAGCTAATGAGCTCCACAAATAACTACTTTTAATTCAACTAAAACACTCACTGTCATAATTTCGACACAAAATATCATCATACATTTTAGAAAATTAACAACAAGTTCAATTCATCAAACAGAAATCAATCTTTCTAAGGTTGGATCCTATGAATTTAGTTGTTTGTATATGAGCTTGTTTTTCTTACAGGATTAAAAACCATCTGCATAGTCTTATAAGCTCAGATCATTCAGTGGGTCTCACGAGGGCCGCAGTGCAATTTTTCCTGGTTCATCTCTTTTAAAAACCATGGTATTGCTAAGCCTCTCGAATTTTGCAATACACTTTGTTTATAAGTTAAAATTTATTTAAAAACTGTAAAATCCCGAGTGTTTCTCATGTGATATTAATAAAACTTAATTTTATGATTTTCAATAAAATTCAGTTATTGTTAAAAGTGTGTAATAACTGGTAAGTTACTCCCATTTCTCATCACAAATTGTTACTATCATTAATTTTTAATTAGCAAAGAGATTGTGAAGAAAGTTCAGAGGCAAGTGATAGAGGTATCTACTGTGGGTAGCCATGTATATTTCACTATTTTCAACATACAAAAAAGAATAACAAAAAACAGATTCACAATATGTTATTTAACAAAGACTTGCTGCATAAATTTGTTTTTCTGATGAGATGAACAATGATGAAAAGGCCAATATATGACACTCATGCAATACTCTACTCGCTGGAATTTGCAAGCCCAACCATTTTAAGCATATTGCGATCTTCCTTGAACCTTTCCAGAACAGTGCCTTTGACAGCATCATGCTTGTCTTGCGTTGCAAGTTGAGTCACTCCCCAGCATTCTATTACTTCTGGCAATATACGATTAGTCTTGGAGAGGCAAGGGCTACCAAACGTGGTACACGAAAATGTATGTCCTTGATCAAAGTTTGCTGATACAAACAAACCAAAGTGATTGACTCGTCCCCCAAAACCAATGCCATTTGGAATGTCCTCTGAGGTGAAGTTGATAGCACACTACAATACATATTTTCAAGAGTTAAATAAGAATATGTAAACTCTTTTAAATACATCATTACCAATTAAAATCCAATCCAACGTGTACAGTGTGATCACTGTTCTGCCTTGGAATGAATGGAATCTATTCAAGCATTTTACTAATCTTCCTTTTACAGTTGATAAGTGAAACCATCTTATAAAATTGTGTTAAACGATCTTGCTCGTAAGACTTGGCTAACCATAGAGCTACCTTTCTGCTATAACAGCATTAAAAAAAATTTGATCATGCTTAACCTCCAACATAGAAAAAAGCAGTTGAAACTGATAGGACGCCCAACACCTTGCAGCTCTCATTTTGCAAATTCTTATTGTTCATACTTGAAATGATTTCAACAAAACTAATATTTCCAATATAATATTTTCTACAAAGTGAAAGTCATGTAGAATTCAGGACTTATTTCCCTTGTTCAAATTGCAGCACCAATGTTTTATTAGATAGATTTCAGAAGTTTAGCATAAATTGTAATGCTTTCGGAGAAGTTAGATGAATGAACTCTTATAAAATTGGACCGCATAGGCTGGTTTTAACTTATAAAAGATCAATTCTTTTTTTCCTTCTTATTTTATTTTATTTTTAATATTTACTGAAAATTTTAACCAGAAACAGAACCTTAACCAACTTTGTAATGCCAATACAAAATACAGACACGGTGTAACAATTAGAGTTCAACATATAATAAAGGGACGTTAAAACTAGCATTCTGGAATCTTTGATTCAAGTAGACAGTAGTTACCCATTGCAGATTATTGTTTGCTCCAGTCGGCCTGAATATAGAAGCCACTGGATTTAGTTGAAAAAGGTAACATTTCATGTCTCCATAAAAATCAGCATGTCGCTCCCATGGTTGAGAAGCATACCCTCCATATATATAACCCTCTTTGTCCTTAATAATTAACACAGTTGGGCCTGCATGATTTCTGCAATTAAAATTAAAAGTCAAATATGGATTTCAAATTTCCAATCCTACATAGTGATTAGTTCGAGTGGCAGAGAAAATGAAATGAATTTAACTGGAATTTTTAGCATTAACAACTTCAGAAAACAAAGAAATCAGTAAATTGACAAACTATTCATTCTTATTGTATAATAAAATTTAACTATAAGTTACTTCAGATCCTTTAACTTTGTATTGTAATAACAAAGCTCCTAAGAAATACTAAAACCTATGCATAACTATTGGCTTTTAAATCTAACAATAAACCAATTATAGTCCATCGGTAGTACCGAGTGCTTGCAGTATTTTAGGTATCTCAAATGAACACTTTCTGAGGAATATACTGCATTAAAAGCACTAAACGAAGTAGCAGTACAACCAGCATACAAAGCCTGCAACACTTCAATATTTAAATATACTGGAGACGTTGTTATAGTGAAAAAGCCAAGCCATTCAAAATCCCCTCTAGCAAATTTCCACAATTTTGTTTTTATGTGCAAAGTGTCTAGGAATCTACTAATTTAGAGCAGTAGGATGCTTCAAAGGAAAAAGACGATATACTTACGAAATGTTGCCCAAGAATGTATTAAAACTAAGACCATTAACAGAACTATGATACAAAAGGTTCCAATCTTCCAGGTCATGCTGAGAGAGTGCGCCTCCAATATGCCAAGCATATTCCTTTCTTAAAAGTATAATGTTAGAATCAATAGCCGTTGAAGTTAATAGTTTAGGAATCTGAGAACCAGGTCGTCCTAGAAAAAAGAAAAACATTGGAATAAGAATATATGCTAATCATATATGGTGAACTTTGTTCAAAACTAATTCAGTAGCATTTGATCTTAGAAAATGATGAATACAGTCATAATGTGAAGCCAATAGTTTAATGAAATTGCATGTGTCTGTGTAACAGTCTAACAGATACATTTGAGTTGTGCAAACAGTTAGAAAAATAAAATTTACAATTAACATAAAACTGTTTTTGGAAACTATAAGAACAGTTTCCAAAATTATATATCAGGCAAAGAATTGTTCTTAGGTCACGGGTAGCCATTTAGCCAAGCTTCTCAAGTGCGCTTCACAGATCATCACCATTAATTGCTATTTTCATCTAATATTACTCAATAACTAGTCTAACAGAAGAAATATCACTATTTAAGTCAAAACGTTTTGTTTTAGGTAGGTCAAATAAATTGTACTGAAAAAAAATGGTGGATAATGAGAAGATTATCACAACTACTATTACAATATAAACAACATCAACCAAGCCTTATCCCACTAAATGGTGTTTGTCAAATGAATCAATAAATAGCATTGGGCTCTACAGACACCAAAATTCTAGTGAATCGTTATAACCTTTTCAATGGTTTCTCCCCTTACATTCCCCACATCATTCTGTCAATCGTAATCAACAATACTACCCACCCTATTTTTTCTTCTAACTTTACCTTACCTATGAACCAGATATAGATCTTGACAACTAACTTTGCAGCATTTTATTAGTCCCACATGATTTTTGAAGGCATATGTAGTTAATCCTCATAATCATGGTACCAACTACACCTATAGGAGTTCCAGTAATTTAAGTTCTGAAACAAATCATATTCTTATGACACATCAAGGAAAAAAACACTATTTAAAAATAAATCTGGATGCTACATGGCTAACATTTAACGAAATTTCAGCTTAATACATTCAAGCATACTTAAAAGTAACAACCTAACACTAGAGTGGTTGTATCATTGATCCATGACACAAATGGTTAGACAAAGTATTACATTGGCTGTTGACTGTCCAGCACAGCTTCCTCTTTTATCCCAAGTTCAGGACTGACATTGTGCAATTTGGGGGAGGGAAAATCATAAACAACAGGAAAGTTCAATTTGCATGAAACAAACAACCCAACCAATCTGCAGTCCGCCTTCTCATAACTCCGTGATAATGATTTTGTTATGTCATATTTCATTAAGAAAATAAGTCAGTGACAAAAAAGTTGGAAATTAAGTGCTGCAATACCTGAACCAGGTGGCAGTAGTAGGCTTCCAAGAAGCTTCTTCACAGATGGGAGATGAGTACACCAGTTTCTGAAATCTTCAAAAGACATAGTCTCCTCGGTGCCCCCTTCATTATGCATGGAGAATTTTGCAGCATTCAGAAATATGTTAACAATGTCCTCATGTGAACTTGATCTATCCTGAGAATCTTTTATGCATAATATATTGTTAAAAATGGCGATCATAACAATTTTCAAATCAGACCTGCATATCCAATGTATTTATATGAATTTAAGAGGGGATAGCAAAAGCAAAATAACTTTTAAAACCGAATTTCAAATGGATGAACCCTATCCTTAAACATAAAATTCACACATCTTATAATCCTTTGTCCTTCGTTAGAAACATAAACAGAACATCAACCAGGCTGACAAAATAATTTCTAAAGAAATATCAATTGTAGAACTGACCAAAACGAGAGATGTCTATATATAAAGTGACTAAAGTTTACTTATCCGCGAAGAAAAATATACGAATTTAAACTAGCAGATAGGCAAACTAACTTTAATACATAATTATTTTGAACTAAATGGAGACTTTTATATGATCAGACCCGCATTCTACCTCGTTATAAAATTATCTCCAGATACGTCTAATAGGCGAAAGATGAATTCTTCAATTTCATCTTTTGTCCCTTTCTCATAAGTAGCCTGCAACATGAAAAACAACCCGACATATATTGGATGCATAACACAACGATAAATATGTCCTAGTTTTGAGACAACACCAACAAAAACGATGAGGAAAACCATAACTCACTTTGGCAACAACGAGGTCCTCAAAGGTTAACCTTTGATCCTTGCGCTCTTGGGTAACTAAATCAAACATCCTCTCCCCGAGAGGTCCACGAAGTCCAAAATATGACTACAACCCCCAAAAGCAAATCTTTTATGGGTTTTAGGGATAATAAAAGTGGGTTCTTACGAAGAGAATTAATCATTGGATTGCAAAAGAAACCTGAAAAACTGAGGGAGAGATGCATTTGGCGTTAGTCTGTGATTGAGCTGCCAGATGATTGAACAAAGACCTCAAGTCTTCAAGTTCCTTTTGAGTAAAAGCTCTGCAAAGCTTTTGGAAATCAATCTATTGAAATGAATTTGTGAAATTAAGTGTGGTGAAAGAAAAAGAGGAACCTGGCTGCAGAAACATATCGAGGATCATTGTTGGAAGGTGATTGAGCGTTGCCCATTGCTTTCTTTGCCTCCAAAATTGTTGCAATTTCAGTCCAAAACTCGTGAGTTCTGCAAAGTTTCTTAACAACACCTTCCCCTTTCACTCTATTTCTCTCTACGGAATCCCCGTCATCAAGTTTCTAGATTTCTGAGAATAATAAACTGCTGTATACGTAATTTTCCATTATTGGTATTGCTATGTTCCTGTGTGTAAAGTGAGAATAGGACATTTTCATTCAAAGTTTAATATTTTAAGAATTTGTAATTTGTAATGTTAAATGATTATAAATAATTATTTGGTATGAGATTTTGAGATGATTATTCTACAAACAAATAAATACATTAGGTGCAATAGATTTGTAAACTAAAAATTATTTATGCTGTGACTATACATACTATTTTTTAATATTTAATACTATTAATATAACTTTATTAACAAAATTGATTTACTCATTTTTAATTATTATCATTTTAACAGATGTTTAGTTATCATCTTAAAGAAAGTTATCATCTTAAAGAAAGTGTCAGTGTAAAGGTATATTATATTCAATAAGTTTCATATCTCATTTAATCATTAATATAATTAAATTTAACATATGAAATTAATACACGAATATGTAAAACATAATTAGGTGCAATAATATTACTGGCTGTATAACTTTCCAATTTGTTAAGCATTTTGGTTTTCTCATTAGTTGCAACAATAAATAATTTGGGGTCATATATTAAGTTTAGAAAGAACTTTTATTTTATAATTATATTTTAATTTTTAAATATTTAACTTTTTGGATACAATTTTAAAACACACTGTTAAATGTTTTTTCTTAAAAATAAAATAAAATCAAATATATGGACATGAGAGGGGTTAATCTCACTAAAGGTCCATTTGAATTGTTTTCTGTATTATGTAACTTTATGTTTCTTAATGAATTTAAGTTGTTTTAATTTTGTATTGTTTGAAATAAGACTAAAATAGAATAGTGTAAATTTGGCAAATTTGAATAAGGAAAAGAAAAGAACCAAAGAGGGAAATCAATAAGGATAGAAACTTTATGAAATTATCATTTTGTAGAGACTAGAGTCTAAATTCATGGAATATGTACTCTAGTTTTATATCATCATGTCCTTTTTAGACTATGATATAATTTTAGCACTACTTAGACTAACTTTACAGAAAAAAAAAATTAGTTGTGTATAAATTAAGAAACTAATAAGATATATGAGAAATGGCATAAATTAATTTTAATTTATCAAAAAATTAAACTTTTTTTTTTTGAAATTATGGGAAGTATGGTTTAATATACTTTTAATAAAGAAAATCTTAAAACAGTTTTTTTTTTTACAGTACATACACAATCTTAATAAAATCACCGAATTAAAAACCTAGAGGCTATTGTAGGAGGTGTAATTTTCAAGGAGTTCATGATGTTTTGGTAATTAGTTTGAGATGTAGTTTTTCATATAAATTAGAAAGAAAATCTTGAATAGAAAATATAAATAAAATGTTGAATTGAATGTACTAAAAGCATTTGAAAAGTTAAAATAAAAAGATGGTAAGAATAGAGAAGAGAGTGGAGGAACATTAATTGAATGTACTAAAAAACTTGAAGCATCTTAAAAAGAGAGTTAATGTTTTAGGCGTAGGCTAAGTTGTCTATAATAATATCTGCAAGGTGGAGAATCTAATGTCACGTGAAAGGGTGGATCTCGGAATCTGTCAAAACAATTTTATGCTTAGTGTGTTTAATGAGAGCATTGAAGGAATGGACATTGAAAAGTGAAACTTGAATTAAAGATGAATGAGATGAAGGTTTTTATGTATGGAGGGAGGGAGGGAGATTTGAAAGTGATGAGAAGTTTCTGGTGAGTTTGGTTGGCACATGAAATAGATCTGTTAATGGCGTTTGAATGCTGCACTCTGTTCCGTAAGAGTAATCAAAGAAAAGTGGGAACAGATACCTTCTCTCTCTTTCTCTGGCTCCATATTTAGAGGCTAATCTGTAGCTATGCAACTAAATGCTTCGCATGCATTTCAATGAGGGGTTGAGAATTCAATTCACAGTTTCATCAATAGGGTATTAAAATTTATGGCTTCGATCTGCTTCGATTGTACTATACTATATCTGTGTAAATGCACCATTTTTCATTCCTTTTAATCAACACTAATTTTCAATTTTCATCCACCAAATTCTTCACACTTATTATTATTATTATTATTATTTATGACATAAACAAAAAAAATACCATATATGGTAACTTCATTTTTAATTTTTCATCTACCATCAATAGAGAAATGGAACTCATATAGTAAATGCCTGAATCACACTCTGCAGAAATATGAGTTAACAAAATCAAATTTACACTACCACGCTCCTATCTTTGACTTTCATTCATCAAGAACCTTTTGCTCTAATCCTTTTATGCTATATTTACATAACAGAAAAGGAAAATGTTTACATTTTCATTTTTAGAAATTTTTTTTTTCTAATTCTCTTCGATCAAATCATATTTTCAAATTTAAAAAATGTTGCTTCAAAACTGAGTTTCATTATAAAGACACTGTATTAAATTTGCTCGGTGGAGTTTGTTAATAAATAATGATGTAATTACTTACTTCAAATTTATATCTGGCAGGAGCATTTCTCTGAGGTATTTCTTCTTTTATATATTTGCATTAATTAACGAAAATAGTTTTTAAAGGATTATTCATTTAAATTTAAAATTAAAAAAAAAGTCGTTAAAACAGAATAGCAATCAGCTAAATAATATTTTTAAATGATAATATCAAACAGAATGTATATAATTAAATTTTCTTTATATTTAAATTTTTAAAGCATTTTTTCTTTTAACGAAATCCATAAAAATATATTATATTTGAATGAAACAATGATTTATACAAATAGTAGCAATTTGCATTTTTTATTTTATTTTAACTAAAATATGTATAGATAGATAGATTATTGGTGATGTCATTTGGCTAGTTGAATAAATCATATTCAAATAAAATGAACGATTCACTAAATTTGCAATATTTTGACATTGATTTAAGAAAAGAAATGTTGGGTTAATTTATGTATCTATAATTTATACTATATAGAAAGGATTTCTTATTTTTGTGTACACATTTTATCTTCTGTTTTATCTTTTAAATAACTACTTTTAGACTAAAATAATAATTTTACTAATTTTAACTTTTAAGTGATGCTTTTTATTTAATTTAACCATTTTTTTATATTAAAATTATTATATATAATTTTCCCACGGTTTTACCTTTATTATAATAAGATTAATACGAACGTGGCATCTCTGTTTTCCCTTTTAAAATTAAAAATAATTTCATCTGAAAAATAATAAATTAAAATATTGTATTATTATTATATAAAAAGAAGAATGGAGTGAGATATAAGAGAAAAAAAAGTAAATATATAATAAATCAGTGAGTATTATTGTGTGGTGTATAATAGACATGTGTATAAATTATATAAGTCAGTAGTTTGACATGTTACATATTGGGTAAGTGTATGTGTGAAAATAATTGATGAAGGAAGGAGTTGTGACAGATACATTTGAGTTGTCAGAGTTCCAAAACGCAAAGATACTGCGACATACGTACATACATAAGATTAAATGTGAGTAATAAAAGAGGTATTGTATGAAACTCAATACTGTGAAACCCATCTTCAATCTCCTTTCTCTACTGCATTCAATAAGCCCTAAATTCTCCTTTAAAACCTGCCACCCAATCCCCCTTTATCCACAACACAACATTGGACTTCAAAATTAATTATACCAACAACTTTTAAATCAAATCAATTTTTTTTTTCTCTTTAACGTACTATATATTTTTTATAAAGTATTTATTATGTGACATCTGGACACTGACGAGGACTGGTGCAAGAGACACAGACAAAGAATAGTTTCTGACAAGTTTTTAGTGGAAGGGGCACAGACAAAGAGCAGCTCCTGATAAGCTTCTAGTGGAAGGGGCATAGACAAAGAGCAGCTTCTGACAAGCTTTTAGTGGAAGGAGCACATGAAATAATCGAACATACACCGGAATGAGAGGAATTTAGAGACTGTATATGTATGAGACTATACAGTTGAAGGATAGCTTAAATAATTGATTTGACTATTCATATCAACAAAAGACATTTGTTTTTCGGTAGTCTAAAAAGATTGATGACTTTCTGGAAAGTTTTTCCCAAAACATGTGTAAGGAAGGATAAAACACAACGTGTTGATGTGTGAGGAAAGAGCTTTTTACAAAATTTCATCTATAATAACAGAAATATTTAACTTTTAATACAATTTTTAATTTTTTTACTATTCCCATATACATTTACATGTCACTATAAAGATAATGTGATCTTGAAAATTGAAAGATAATGTGATTTTGAAAATTGAAAGAATGGAATTTAAGAAAAAGATATCATTAAAAAAACAGTGGAGTATATTTTATAAAAATTAGAAAACAATTTAAAACGTGTTTTCCTTGATTTTCTTATGCATAAAATATTTTGGAAAAAATTTAATAAGATGAGAAGAGAGAATATATGAGACGGATAAGGTACGTGATTTTTCATTATCAGTATAAAGCCGTGGATACGCATGCATGTGTTATATATTTATTTCACGTTCTTTTGCTGGTACATATTTATGAGTCGTGTGAGAATTAGACACAAACTTGCAGCAATGAATTAAGAAGTCGGATACAAATAGTTAACATGTCGAATTAATGTTTGAATTATCATCATGCTGTTTGAGTTGGAGCTTTAATAAAAATATTTTTTTTGTCAGAACTTATTCATCTTTCGACGTACACTGTGTACAAACATAAATATGTAAAATTATTATAGATATAGTTGTTAAAAAATGTAATTTATATCAAAACAGTAAAATTTTCCATATTATTAATAAATAATAGATTATGATCAATTAAAATCATTATCTATTTCACTATAGATTACATCTTCCTAAACCGTAATTTATATTGTAATAGTTTAAATTTCTTTATTTATTTTTTGACAAAAGTTAATATTGTTTCTTTCAAATATGTTTTTATTTCTAAATTATTGACAAAAATTATATTTCGTTTTTAAATCAAAATATATATTAATATCGTCTAGTAAAAGACAATTTAAGGACAAAAAAACACATATAATCTTTTACAAACTTAATATCCATCAATATTTTGTTTAATATATTAAAAACCAAATATGATACAAAAGTTGGGTAACCTATTATATAATCACACTTTCAATTAGTTAAATTCATGTCATGCTTACTACATTTATAATCGATAATTAAGACATTTAAAGAAGTTAAATAACTATGTTGCCGCAAGTGTGATTAATAAAGGATCATTAATTTTTTTTTTATATATATCATAATACATAAGCCACATAAGATTTTAACTTTAATCAATTTTAGGTTTCTTAAATTTATATTTTAATATATAATTACTCGTATAATTATATATTATGTCAATCAACTATGATGTTCACCAATATTTTTTAGGAGTCATAATAATATACTCAAATTAATTATAATTTTTAATATATATTTTTTTATAAATAAAATATTAAAGTTCATTTTTTTATCGATTGTAAAGTAACATGAATAAACTTCTCTTACTCGTGTTATGGAACTACTGTACAACTTTTGCTTTGCCTACGAACAAGTGATATGAAAAATCTATCCAACCATGTTTAGACAAAAAAAATGCATACATCATATAAATCATGCATCAAAAATAGTATTTTATATTAAATATACGAGGAACAAAATGAAATATCAAATAGGAGGCTATTGTAAAGAAATGTGTTGTAGGTGACATCAATTGTCTCTTGACAAAAGTTAAGTAGAATAAGTCACAATTGAATCATACTTAGAAGACTATTACATTATTAAGTAGAAAATTTATCCTAATTCTTAGCTATAATTTTTGATCTAATGATAAGTATTCAATCCAATAATTCATATTAGAATTAAGATCATAAGTTTGATTTTTAATAAAATAATTGTTAAGGGAAAACATATTGTATGTTACATTAATTGTCTAGTGGTAAAAACCAAGTAAACCAAATTACATGACATTTGAGTTGCATCTTAAATAATAAAAAAAAAGTTTAATCTCAACTATTAGTTATGTTTTTTTTATTATATAATAAGTATTTGATTTAACAAAAGAAACCTAGTGTTATAAATGCAATAAAAAAAGACATTTCATATTATAATGTTTATATCAATATAAGAATATGTTTTTCAAGAATGAGACAAAGATAAGTCTCGTGTCTATTTAAAAAGATAAAGATAAGTCTCATGTCAATTTAAAAAGATCATAATATATCAGAATTTAAGAAAGAAAGAAAAAACCTAAATAATTAAGATAACATCTAAACAATGTTAAATAAATTTGATAGAAAAATAGATTTTAATTATTTACATTTTGTTTCCAAAGTTTACATATTATTATAAGATTTTAAATTACCATAAGGAATAAAAGATATTATAAGAATGTAAAAGACACTCCTTTCTTTCTTTTACATTTGGAAAAAAAAATTTAAAAAAAAAAGAATAATTTGAGTATTAAAATAGGTACGAAACTTTGACTTTCTATTGATAACATTCCTTTGGTATAAATTTAAAACATAATTTGTCTAACGTAAGTGAATTTGACTAGATATACTGTTATTAACAGAAATCGATGCGTAGTAAAAAATTATAAAGAAACAATATTATTCATTACTAACAAACAAAGTAACTTATACAAGATTAATTAAACAAGTGATTAACTCAAAATATCCTTTCTCATTCCATAACTTACTTTTTCCTTCTTCCACTTTTTAAAATGTTTTTTTTAAATATTTTGATGATTGATTTTTATTATGTTATTTAATCTATAAATTTATTATCTTTTTATCTTTAAGTATTGTTTCGGTAACATTTGTTTGGAGTTGGTCGTCCTTCTTTGTTACGCTTCAATCATCTAACTCTTCATGTAATCATTCCGATTGGGAATTGATCTGCAGAACTCAAATCAGATATGTTTCATAAAGAAGTCTATATTTTTATTAAGATAGATCAAGATGATTGTACGTGAACATTTATTGTATGTTTATAAACATTAATACAAAAGTAATCAAACTCAATAATTAATAATCAATACAATATATTTATAAAATATAAGACAATTTGACCTATTAATACATGATAATTATCTATAAATGATAATTAACTCTGATCGGTATATTTTATATACTACAAATATATATTAAATATTAAGAGAATTTATAAGAAGACACTGTATATAAAAATATCCGAAGTGAAAATTTGCAATCCTCTAAGGGCTTTTATAGCAGATGATGCTGTCATACACTAGTTCTTGTTGTCTATCACTCACTGCCACTATTCACCGGTCAGCCACGAAGACGTTTACCTAACCACCAAACCGGAGCTTCTCATTTCTACTCTTTCCTTTTGGGAAGATTACGGGTCAAATCATCCTGTTTAAGATTTTACCACCCACCCATTTAGAGAATAATCTTTCAATTGGGTTTGATACTGTCGTGTTATATGAAAATTCCTTGATGTATCGAATTGAGATTGGTAGATCCACAAAACTAGGGTCAAATTTGAATAATAAACCCGAATTGATGCCCTTGGAAGCGTAAAAAAAGTGTGAGTTAAATTTTGGTTGCAACTAGAATAAGAATTAATAAGAACAGAGAGAGACGTGGGGTTTCTTTAAAACGAAAATGAAGTGAGTGTTGAATTAGTTCATCCTCAAAGTACGGCACATTAATTGCAACTTATCAAGTTTAATTCCCACCTAGACTCACATCAATTTTCTAAGCAATGCCTCATATATTCATTTATTAGTCCAGGTTCACAATTCAACAAAGATAAATTATACTTATTATTTCAGATCAAATATATAATTAATTTTTAAATATAAAATTATCTAAAAAGATGTATCTAGCTATTTCAGGTAAAATCATATTTTAAATAAATTAATGCAAAAAAATTGGAGGTCTTATAAAGCCAAAAGTTTAAGTTTAAGTTTATGAAGGTCTTATAAAAAAATTGGAAAAACTAATTTATAACTAAGCTAAAAGTTTTAAAATTTATATATGAATTACAAATACTCCGTAAAACTAACTTATATGCTAATGTATATATAATATACAATAACATAGACAATATATTTAACTTTTTAGGTAAAAATATTTTTTTTTATTAAGAATACAAAATTCACTGACTATAAATTAATCCATTTTAGTAAATTAGTATATGTTGAAGAAGTAATTAAAACAAGTTATAAAAGTTATAAATTAGTGAAATAATTTTGTATACTAAGCTTATTTTGGAAAAACAAGCCTATAAACTAGTGAGGCAGGCGTAACCTAGAAGAGTGACTTACCAAACACATTTTCAAACTACATACAACCTTTTTTTTTTTTGTGCATGTGGATATAATAGAATACCATATCCTAGACAGGAAAACGAAAATAAAATATTTCTAGATTTTTTACAAAAAAATGGACCCTATAAGAATAAAAATTGGAGCAATTTAAGAAAATAATTGAAAATCCACTCAAACAAACTGGTGAATTTGACAAAAATGTGTTTTAAATTTGTAAACATTATTATTAGAAGTTAAATGAATCACATTTTCCAACCCCGAAAGTTGAGTGTTGGAAGATTTCACCAATACCCGAGTCAAATAATAAATAATTAAAGTAATAAATAAATCATGTCTGTATTAAAAGTTATATATATATATATATATATATATATATATATATATATATATATATATATATATATATATATATATATTAGTTTAATAATTTTTTACTTGCATGGTTTTAATAATATACATATATGAACCAGAAGAGTTAATAAATTTTGAATATAAGAAATTGTTTAATTTTATTTATCCAATTTAATAAGTAGTGATATTTTTTTTAAAATACTTATTTATTGAAATAGTTTTATTCATATAGTTATAAAACATAGACAGATGAAAAATTGAGAGGTTACAATTTAAGTGTTTATTAACCTATATTAATTAGAACATCATATACTTCTGTGTTTAATATAATTTAATATTTTTTTCCAACACACATTGAGTTAAAAGTTTGTCCATACAACACTTTTTAACATTTTTAAATATTTTATTAGAAACCTTGTTCAATGTCTAATATTTTAGTTTATTCCTTNGTTCCAATAGCATTTTTAATTTAAATGAAATTTTATGAATAGCTTACAATTCAGTGAAAAGAAATAATTGCAAATACGCAGTTGAGATTTGAAAGAAAAAGGGTAAACTATAACATTGAAATATAAGTCATTAATTAAGCACTTTTAAATGTTATATAGTGAAAAGGAAATTTTAATGTAAAAAATAAAAATAGTTACCAATATGAAAATATTGATAAAAATATAAAAGATCATGACCAAAGGAGAGATAGAATATGGTATTGCATTTTTAATATTGTTATTTGGTGATTTCACAGGGATGCAGTGAAACTTATAGTTTTTTTTTTTTTTTTTTACAGAATAATATAAAATGAGTTGAAAAAGAATGTGATATTTATTTTATCAGTAAATACAAAATAGTATGATATTTACCTTCCTACTCTCAAAGCAAAAAGTGAAAGCTATTTTGAATTTTTTTTCTTTTATATTACATTTAAAAGTTTTTTTTAAGAAATATTTTAAAAGGTCAAATTTGTTCACCAACAGAACACGAGGAAGAGAGATAAGTTGTTTATATTTTAGTTAGTCAAAATCATTGATACCACATCGCATTAATTTTTGAAGACTAAGCTTGTCGAGCATTAAACCTTTTGACAAGTATTATTCAAGACATTATTAGTAAAAAAATTGACTATTATTTTTCTTAGTTTCTTTGAATAATTTTCTTAATTTTTTTTTATAGAATAGTCTTTTTAAGTTTGGTGTACGCCTCATGATTAAATAAAGGGTTAAATATGTTTATGGTCCCTTAACTTTTAGTGAAAATTAGAATTAGTCCCTCATCAAAACTTTAACCTAATTTAGTTCTTCAATTATAGATATGTATGAATTTAATTCTTTTAACTAAATTTTGTCATGTTTATTTGATGTTTCAAACACGTTTTATGATAGCATTTGAATTGTTTACATTATTTGATATATTTTTGCTTTAATCTTAACTGAGAAACGCATTTGAAACATCAAATAAAGTTAATGGTTAAAAGGACTAAATTCATACATTTCTAAAGTTGAAGGACTAAATTATGCCAAAGTTTTGAAGAGAGACTAATTCTAATTTTGACTGGGAATCAAAAACATATTTAACCCTTAAATAAAAAAATAAAGATAACATAAATCAAATACTTTAAATAAATATAATATTAGAGGTAGTTTTTTCGCATTCATTCTTATAATTTTGTTTCGTGTCAGTTTCTTCCTTGAATATCATGGATCTCTCCTAGTGGTATAATTATGTATGCTATAAATGTTAGCTCTTTTTTCAATAGTTTAGTTTTTCCTACTATTTCTATCAACCATTTTATTAAAAATTCATTGATTTAAACTAGTTACATATCTCAATTGTAATCATGTTTTTAATCTCATATATATAAGTTATTGGATTATTGACATTGTGTACTTTTTTTTTTATCTGTTTAACAGGCAATAATGCTTATCGGAATTTTGTAAAAACCTTTCTATTAATAGTATTTTTTAGATATACAAATTTTATCTTTATATAATCCTTGTTTTATATTTAATTTATGTGTTGCATGATGACTTTAGAAGTCGAGAGTTTGAAGAAGTTGTTAGTGTGGAGTGGGCTAAACAATGCATAAACTTTGATTTTAGGATTTCTAATATGAAAGACTATGAGTTTCTTTTCTTTGAAAGTAACTCTTAATATAAGTTGTTACAGAGGGATAAGTAATATGTCAATGTTTTTTTTAATTTGAAAAAATCCATTTTGTATTTTTATTTGAAAAAGTCATTCTAATTTGGTATATAAGGATACGTAATATGTTTAACCTTCTCATCATCTTTCTAAAACTATTTAATTTCTTTTCTTATACTTTTTCTCAAAGATTTTGAAGAATATGTTCACGATTAAAAATTATCATATAGATCTTGGAGTATAGTAGAGTATACTTGATAAAAAAAATGTTAGAAGTTTTGCATGCATGAGGAATATCTCACTAGGGTCTAAGATAATTTTTTTTTTTGTTTAACATCGTTAAGATATGTTCATATTTTTAATTTTAGTTTTTTGTATGCAAATATTACATATTGTGAGAGTGAGAGCTTCAAAGATCAGTAAAAATTTTAGTTCAAGTGTAAGGAAAGTTGGTAATTCTTTTATAAGCATTTCACGTTAAATTATTTGTTTATATGGATGATGTAATCACTATATTTGATTAAGAAATTGGTGTGTGTTAACGAGTTTTGGATGATTGATGGTTTTTCGTTTGAGTATAAATAATAGGTTTGATGCATGTTATGTTTTCATTTGTATGAATATTGATAAACCATGATACATCAAATTAGTAAATTTTAGTTTTCAATTATTTTGAACTAAACATACAAATTTTGTTTGTCATGAGAATTGAGTATAATTGTTTATAAAGAACAAATTATGTGATTTGATATATGTATTAATATTTCTAAATAATACGTACTTGTTGGATGAGTCATCATTTCGTTGAGCAAAACTTAATTTTTGAAAATCTAGATAAGTTAGAGAGTCTTGCTCATTGGGTGGGTGAGCCTTTAAATAACAGTCTAAGTGTTTTGGTTCGCTATGCAAGTCACTATCTCGCAAACTAGTTTTGTGAAAAATCCAAAAAGTTAAAAAAGATAGGTTGTTGAGCAAGTCAAGTCTCGTTAGTCTTTCCAAATGTTTAGGATCGTTGTGGAAGCCATATTTTCATTCAACAAAACTGTTTTTGTAAATTTTCTAAAATTTAACATGTGCTTAACTCACTCAAGGAGCCAAATGTTGACAAAATGACATCGTGTTTTATGAACTTTAAATAAATAAATTTTTAAATGCTAAAATTGGTTTATCTTTCATTATTTTGTTATGTTTTATTAATATTATAATGAAAGATTGGAGATTGTGCATTAAATGGTAATTTGAATAGAGACCGACTCTACTAGTATTGGATTCACATAAAATAAATATATGAGACTGTGAAAGTTAATGGATGTTCTTATGAGCTAGAGTGTAACAGGAAAAAGAACCATATTTAGTAGGTTGTAAGGAATTTACTTATTCATATATGATATCCTAGTTTTTAGCATGTAGTTTTGTATAAGTTAAGATAACATGACAAGTACAAAATCCTTGAATGTACTCAACTCGCGAGTTTTTCAAAAGTAAAGTCGTATATTTGTGATATTCTAATGTTAATAGTTGATGACATGAAAGATAGGTACTTGAACTAATATGTGTAAACACTTGACTGTGATTGATTTGAATGATTAATATTATTTATAATTAAAAAAATTGTCAAAATGAAAATATTACTAAAATTTATATAGTAAAAATATAAAATATATGTATGTAAAAAATAATTATGAAAACGAAAAATCAAAGAAGCTAAAATGAAAAAAAAAAGTAATGCAAATGTTTAAAAATACAAATATCGAAAAGAGTCACACATTATAAAAACTAAAAGTTTAATTTAACACATAAATAGATGAATTGAAAAATAAATAATAGGTGAAAATAAGGAGAGAAGTATGATTTATGAGCGAAAGAGATAAGTATTTTTGTTTGGAATGATTTGTTGATTTTTGAAATGTAATGAAGGGAGGATTGGTCAAATGGTTCAATCGTAGATCCATATTGTTGTTATCTATATGTCAAGATGCTGAATTTTAAAGAATGGGAGTGTCTATTTATAGCAAGTAGAAATGCATCATTTAAAGCATGTTTCATGAATATATGCCACGTTGACCACAAAATTCTACATATGGAAATAATACTGCCCTTTTACAAATCATTTTCTTTCTTCACCACATTTCATCATTTCCTTGACCTAGCAAACTTTCTTCTGTTTCCAAATAATGCTGGGATAATAATCAGATCCATTCACATGCAACCTTTTACATTCTGTCCTTTTAAGTTGACAATCTTAATCTTTTCTTTAGTACCGAATAATTCTCAGATAAAATACAAAAATTATATCAATCAAATATGAAAATTTAAAAGATATTTTTTTTGGAAAAATGTCATCTCAAAATATACCATAAAAGGAAATGTTGATTTTGAGTCTCACTACCCAGTTAGTTTGAAAGCATTTTCATGTAAGTAAAGATGTTGATGATTTGGCTAAGTATAATGAGAATTTTATAATGTTTATCTTTTTTAGACGAAGACCGTATTGACTCCAGCACTAGTATTTTTAAAGTTCCTATCATTTATTCATTGCATAAAATAAAACGATTTCCCTGTTTGCTGAAGAATGAAAGGAAAAATTGATTTGATTTTGTAAAATAAAAAAAAGATGTTATGTTATGAATGGAATTAATTTTGAAAGGGTCTGAAAAAATGAAGTTGAAAGTATGGTGGTAGTGTGTGATGAGTAAATGTTGAACAGGTCTCTTCCCGGCTCTGTCGTTGCATTGTCAAATCACGATCAAGTTCATGACAGAAAGTATTGTTTAGTTGGTTTTAATGGTGGCAATAATGTGTTCAGAAGAATCGATGGTGGCGTGACAATAAGAGCAGGAGATCCTGTAATGTCTGTTGGACGATGGACATGGATTGTACTTTGGAAGGTTTCTTTCTTAAGAATCTGAAGAGAAGGAGAAGAAGATGATGATGGTGATGATGATGATGATCTGAGATTGAAGAAGATTGTGATGATTTCATTTAATTTTTTCTCATATTTATTTAAAAATGGGTTTGGAAATAATAAAGAAAAAAGGGTTGGGTTATTGGTATTAAATTTTGTTGGTGAGGGGTTGGATTTTTAAATAAGGGGTTTAGCTTTAAAAGCCGTTGGATTTCTCTTGCGCTGTGTTGTGTTGCTCGGAGACTTAAAACACCGACTCTTCCTCAAGCAATGAATGAAGAAAGGCCCTCCTTCTGCACTTTGTAATTGCAATATTTACTCCAAATTTCCCCTTCCTGCATACTTCTTGGGATTTTTCCAAACAATTAATACATTTCCTGGCCTCAATTTACACTCTCCTTCTACCCAATACTTCAATTCAATTCAATTCAATTCAATCCAATCCCATCGCTCTCTTTCTCTCTCTTCTCTTCTCTCTCTCCCTCTCTATCTCTCTCTCTCTACACCCTACCCCCCTCCACCTCTCCTCTCTCTCTCTCTCTCTCTCTCGAAATTAAATTAACCCTTAAATCACTCCCTTCATTTTCCTTATATAAAACGCCCATGAACCTCCACCCATTCTTGCAACAACAAAGATCACCAACACTTTGCTGGTGCCACTCTTTCTCACCACCCCTTTTCCCTTTCCCTTTCCAACAACAACCTTAAAGTCAGTCACTCCTTCTTTTTCTTCTTCTTCCTCTTTCAATTCTCATTTCTCCCTCTGTAACTCACCCTTTTCTTTCTTTTTTTTTTGTTTTTTCTTTTCTGCTTGCAGAACACAGCTCAGAGGAAAGCCATGAGCCGCAGAAATGGAAGTGGTCCGCAGCTTGACTTGAAGCTCAACCTGTCCCCGCCCAGGGTCGACCGGAGACTCGACTCACCCACACGATCGGCCACGGCATCGCCCACTTCACCTCCCAGCTCCTGCGTGTCTTCGGAGCTCAACCAGGAGGAGAAGAATTACTCCAACAGCCCTGAAGCCACTTCCATGGTGCTTGTCGGCTGTCCTCGCTGCCTCATGTATGTGATGCTCTCTGAAGATGATCCCAAGTGTCCCAAATGCAAAAGCACGGTTTTGCTAGATTTCCTGCACGACACCAAAAACCCCACCATAAGGAGGAATTAGAGTGATAGAGTTAGGATCCTGGGTTCCTAGCTCTGTTTTCTTCTGTTCCTAGCCCTGTTTTTCTCTGTTCCTAATAGTAGGACATATTATAATATTATATTATATTAGCTAGTAATGGTTAGGAATTAATCTCCTTTTTACCTTTTTACTGTTTTAACTATTCCCCCTTCTGTGGGTAGTGCTATGTGCGCTCCACTTTTACCCTCTCTCCCAACAATTTTGTCAAAGCAGGGGATGCATATTTGCAGAGACAGAAAGAGACAGAGTGGAGCGTGAATAGCACTGCTTGAATCACCTATAGAAAGAAAGTTACTGGGCAATTCGGGAATGTTAGGTATCTATTATATAGGAGCTGGGTGCTCTTTAGCGGTTAAGAAAGTGTAATAGGGCTTATAACCTCAGGTGCCCTCTTAGTTTGCTTGTTGAAATCCAACCTCGGTTTTCCTTTGACTATCTTTTTCTCTGCATCCACCGTGTTAGTGTTAGTGTTAATGTTAATTTTAATGTTAATGTTACTGTTTCATCCAACGGCACACACATGCTGTTATTGTCCACCTTAACCACCACAAAAGGTAAATAAAATATGTGAATAATAAAAATAGCCGCAACGCAACAAAAGCAAACTTGTAAGACAGAATGTAGATCTTCTGTACTTTGTGTTAACAGTTGAAATGGTTTGAAAGTTAAGGCCCACCAAACCGGTGTTAACTGCTGCATCATCTACTGCACTCTGTGAAGTCGAACCACTCATGTGCGTATCAGCATGCTTAAAAAAAAAAAAAAAAAGAAGAGGTTAAATTAAATCTGAGTTGACTTTGTGGTAGATTTTGTTGGAAGAATTGATGATTGAAAAATGAGTTATGTAATTTGATTGAGATCCCCTGACACGATGGAATGGAAAGTTTTGCATGCGATAATGACTTTGATTAAAAAAGAAGGGAGATGGTTCCAAGTTGCATGTTAGAAAATTGAAGTGTCCACGAGTATAATGAGAGAGCAATGGCGTGAAAGTCGTATGTCGTGTAGTATAAGAAAATTATGTTGTGGGTTATGAAGAGATGAAGGATGAGTGAATCAAGGGATGGTAGAGGGTGGGTTGGGTAGTTCCGAGCATTGAAAAAAAAAGGCCATTCTATTAAGGCCATTTAAATCACATAAATGCAAGAGTAATTGAGACGGTTGAGAATAATGTGTGAGATATTACGTCAGATGATAAATGCTCTATTTTCTTTTCTCTCTTTTCCACCTATTTTATCAAACACTTTCTTCTTCTTCTTTCCCTTCTTCTCTGTTCATATCCATTTTCCTATAAGCAGACCCCATAATTGCACCAACTAAGCCTCTCCTTTTGTCAGTAAATTCACATTCAAGCCGTCACAGAGCATTAATCCCTAATTTATAACCATTACATTCAAAACTTCAAATTCAGTATGTATGTAAATTTGTAGGTTAAATCAGGTGAGAAACGTCCTGGGAATTGCCACAATTAATTGTGTGTGTCATCAATAAAATAAGGTCAAGTTGAACAGCGTGCACAGCTCATGGACAGAAAGAGATCGGTCATCAAGATGAGGGTCCTAAGACTCTGTTCAAACCCCAGAAAACATCACTGTTACTATTCGATAAAGGATCATCAACCCCTTAAATCAAGCAATACAAGGTAACAAAACCACATGAAAATAAGAACAAACTAACCTTAAAAATAAGAAAGAAACATTGAGTGAATTCGATGATCTTAAGGTCTAGTCCTATATGCAACGCAGCTGTTAATATAATGTGATGCATTTCTAACAGTGAAACAAGTTTTGGCTATTACTATATTTATATTATTATTATTATTATTAATATTATTTTTGTAGCAATAACTTTAGTTATCGATATATGATCCAACATTTATTGCAATTACCACTTATCCTTTTGCTACTTGTCAACACCATCCACATCTTAGTGTCTTGCATTGCATCACATGCAACAAAGTACTGAATTAATCATTATATTTAATCTTTCTTTTTCTTATAGTTGACTATATCTTCATAACAAGGCATCTTCCTCTTCTAAAATAAAAAATCTAGTAATCATATGGTAAGTATATCAAGTTCATCCTAACACGCATGTTAAGTCAAGCAAATTAAACTTACTTATGTATATTTTTAGTTTAATGTTTTCTTTTCCATGCAAGCATAAAAGCACGTGTTTTTATCTTGATCACTGAATTATTATATCAAATTTTAAAATACTGTTAATGATAAAAGACTGTTAATAATATTTATATGATGTGATTGTGTTATCATATATGAAAAATATTCTCTAATCCATTTAATAGATAAATCATATATAGGTTTTCCTAAACTCTTCCAAATTTTAATATTCTTTTATAAGTTTTGAATGTAATTTGAAAGTGTGAATTAAAATGAGTAGAATGAATAATATATAATTAAAAATAGTTAAAAATATTTTGTCCTAAAATATTTTAAATCAGAGTTGATATTTTTATTTTTCTTCTTAGTTTGTTCGCGACTCATTATTATTGAAGAAGCTAACTATACACATGTAATTGTTTTTTAAATCTACTAACATAGAAAGAACTGTAAAACAGTTTCATAAAATCATTAAAACAATTAATAATAACCAAAATTCTTACTTGTGCACAACAATAAATAAATGCATTTATTTATAACTATCAAATTTATTATTTGTTCTTTAAAATTGAATAACTACATCATGTTTGGTAAAAAAAAAAATTTGAAATTTAGCTTATTTTTTCTTCAATATAACTAACAACAATATCATTGTTTTCCTGAAAAACCCTCAATAATAATTTAAATCTATTTTCTGACAATTCTTTGAAAGGGTACAGATTGTTAGAAAATACATTATGTTTTTCCTAAGAAGCTTTTTCCACTCATAATTAAGAGTAAAATTTCTAACAACATATTAAGTAATTAAACTATATATATTAAATATATTAAATTTGTTCTTTTAAGTGTGAACAGAATCCACAAGCATGTGCTATCTATATAAGCAAGCAACTAAGAGGTCTTAACAATCACCATCACTATTATTGTTTATAAAATTAAAAGGAATAACCAAAACTTAAAAAAAAAAAAAAAAAAAAAAAAAGAAACAATATCACCTATTTTATATACAGCTATTTCAATTAATAAAAAAGTATTTTTTTTGTTCGCGTCAACTTCGAGACGAACGAACATTTTGGCACACAAGAAGAGAATGGAAAATTTAAGGTTATAGTGAATTCTCTTTTTCAATTTATTGAAGGAAAATTCTGTCGTACAAGTAAATCACAATCCAATAAAAAAAACGTGCTAAATGTAACTACTATTTTTTTTTTAATTTAAATTTACTTTATATATAAATTAATTTGTAGAAGTTTTCTTATATGCCATTTTTTCAATCTCTTTTTATAAATTAACTGAAATTTATCAATAATATATTTTCAATTTTTTGAAGAAAAAATATCGTAAAATGTTTTAATATGAAGTTATTTAAATGACTTAATATGATATATTTTTATTTTTGTTTTTTTATTTAATTGAATTTCATTATATTTTAAAATATAATCAATTTATTCCCTTTCTTTAAATTGAAGTTAAAAATACATGAAAGTGTCTTTAAATTGAAGTTAAAAATATATGAAAGTGTCAAAATCTTTTTTTACTTTAGAATCTTATGATTTGACACATAACTTATTATAAATGTTAACATGTAATATTATAATTTTCACTGACGTTTTGTAAATTTTGATATGAAATACTTTCAAACATCAATGAAAAAATTAAATTATTTTTATTTAATAAATATTGAAACTTAATCAAATTAGAAAATATTAGATTAAAGTAAATTATAAACTTAAATATAAAATCAAACAAGTAATTAAATCTATTTAAATTTAGAAGCTAGTTTGAGTTTTTTAAATATAACTACATTAATTATTTTTAGAAAAAATTTGCTATTCATAATAGTTTTATTAGATTCAATTTTTTTTTCTAAAAAATATAAGTAATTCAGAAAATAAATTGTGTCATAATAGGGAAAAAAATATTAATCTTAAATTTCAAGCTGAAAACATTAAACATTTTAAAAGTTAATACACTTTTATATTGATTTGAGAGAATATATAAAGATAAAATAATTATAAAAATGTATTTTTTTTTTTGTATTTTTTCAATAAAAAAATAAAATAAAAAATGAAAAAATAATGTAAAATGAAAATAAAAAATATATATAAGTGAAAATATTTTTTTTTTATTTTTCTAAATATAATAACTACATAACTAATTCACAAATAAAGTTATAACTAATAAGTTAATTTAATTAAAAACTATTAGAAGTTTTCATTGTCCATGTACTAAGATTATTAATGATATTTTAGTCAACAAGTAACCAATTAACAGAATAATTAAAGTGTAACTGTTAAAGATTTAATACCTCTTTATTACGAGGAAAAATATTGTCAATAAAAAAAGTTCTAATGGAAATTTTATTTTTTTTATTTTGATCCCTGTTTAAGATTGACTATTAATGAAATGAGTCAATTCTTTATTAAGGGAATTGAATTTTCCAACAACATGTCAGTTTACATTAGAATGAATACTGTAAGATTAATAATACTGACATACAATATTAAAACTGTAATAATTATAGTAGATAATATAACAAAATATTGATTTCTTTTAATAAAAGAATTTTTAAAATTATTATAACTCTCTCACCAGTCAACCTCTTGTTGAACCATAAGTGGATGAGACGTGCTCAGCTTTTAATTTTATAAACAAAACTCTGTATTATATATGTAAAGTATAAAAATAAAGAAAATACTATAATTCAAAGATTATAATTTTTGTTATGTAAAATAACTTGTTCCCTAATAAGAAAAATAATTTTGTATATTATAATTTTGTTTATAAATTTATGTTAGGTAAGACAATGCATATTGACATCCTTTTAGACTGATATTTCAAAATTTAACAATCATATATTATAACACAATATTGTGGATGCCTCACTCACTCAACAATCATATATTATAACACAATATTGATTCTATATATATTTGGGCTGAATTTCTTTCTGCGCCCCTCTTTTTTTTGTCATGTTTCTCCATAAAATATAATATCCCCATTTTACTCTTAAATAAATATATTAAAAACTCTAAATTTACTTTTTATTTTCTGCACCTCCCTCTCCCATCTCCTTACTGCCATTTCGGTATTGATAATTTAGAGAAGGAGGATAAGCTTATATGGAACGAGAAGCTTTAGTCAAAGAAGAAATAATCGAGTAAAGGTACGAGAGTATTAAAAAATATACATTCTGGATTGAAGGTTGCAAAAAGTATTTTCGGATTGTAAATACATCTTAGAAAGTTAATTTTAGAAGAAAAAATTATATTTTGAGTTGGGCTGCGGGAAAACATCCAATCTGAAAAGTAAAAATTTGTTTGAATTGAGTATTTTAAAATATATTTTTAATTTATAAATATTTTGAAAAAAAAGAACAATTATATTTTTAATTGGATGTTCTGAAAAGAAGTTTTAAAATACTTTTCAATACACCCAATTCGGAATATAAAAATAATTTTTTTAAATAAAAAGTGTTCTGAAAAATATTTTTGAATCTAACAATATCTTCTAAAACCCTTTATACAAAATGTATTTCTTTCAAACAAAATGTATTTCTTTCAAGTTTCAGATGATACATTATATTATTGTTATTTAACATATGTTATTTAGTGTAAAAATTAATAATAAAATAAGTGTTACCCGGATTTGAATTAGTATTCCGGATTTAACAAAAGAATATAAAAAAGAGCTGGATTTGGGGATCCGGCAGCACTGTAAGCCAAATTTTGAAATTACAAAAGAATTGAGTATTGGATAAATTTTGAAATTATGAAGAATTCGGATTTCAAAATGCACGTGGACCGATCAGAAATAATTACATTCTATTTTTTTATTTTAAATTAAAATTTTAAAATTATTAAAATATCTTTGAATTAAAATTGTTTCCTTTTTAATAGAAACTTTTTTATAATTTAAAACTTGATTCACTTCCAACTAAAAAACCATTTATTTAAATTAGTAAATTCCATATATATATATATATATATATATATATATATATATATATATTAAAAAATTAGAAGAAGAAAAATTAGCAGAGTGACCGGAAAGTCTACTCTTTAATAAGAGAGATGAAGACCCTCAATCTATTTTAACTTGATTGACCGGTTTACAACTTTCGATCTCTATTAAATAGTGCGCCGACATATTTGACACTTTCGTTAGCAGTAATATTTAATTCAAATTCTAATATGGAACTCATCAAGCACCAACTGAAGTCAATGCACACACCCAAATAAATAACATTTGTCACAATTTTAATATAGCTTCCCGCTAAATTTAAAGCCAGAAAGCAAGTGAAATAAAGAAAAGCAAGATCAAAATGGGAAGCACTAATTAGAAAATACTACTTAAAGAGTTGCTTTCAATTTTTAGCATCAATAAGAGAGTTCAACATAGTCAATAATGTATGAATGTAAGGCAACAAAAACAACTCAAGCTACGGAGGTAAAGATTAAGCTCATTTGGACATTCCCTGTATGTTGTTGAACATAGAAGGATCCAGAGTATTAGATACTATATATTGCACACTGCAAGTGCAATATGACCTAATACCGGTATGATCTTGGACACTAATAGCAAGTACCTTCAGGAGGCTGGATAAGCTTGCGGTTATGTGAAGCCGCCATTTCCTTCTTCAGTTGGGTCAATATATCTTCCATGGTAAACCTTCGATGCCAATTTGCAAGAAGACCAAATTTCTTTGATTCAACCTGTCTCAATAGCAAATCCATAAATTTAGTTAGGTGATTTATCATGTTTGCAAAATGGACCAATGATAGGATGAAGGGTGAAAACATAGATGTGTATTGATAAACTAGTTCTTGGGTACAAAAGGAGGACTGTTAAAATGCATAGCTACAAGGAAGAAATGAACAAGATAAAATAAAGGGGGTTCCAAATGCCAAAGCACTGAAATCTTGCAGTCTGGTCTAACCTCTTCACCCCATGCTCCTTTCTCCCTTACCAATAAACTGTTACCCTTATTTCTTTTTGGGTATATGATCCAACCCCATTCCGCTGCCCAATCCAAGTTCAACAACTGCTTACTCTTCCTAAGTTCCAAATTTCCAGTACATTTGGAATAAGGATGAATCAACCAAGTTTTATGTTGCAAGAAAAATGCGATGGTAATGGTATGTAGTTGAAACAACCCTGTATTTTTTTCATCAGGGCATGGTCAGAGAGCATAGAAAGAATGTGTTCGAAATTGTTTTACTAGCACTCTTCTACGTATATTCCTTTCTTAGAACCCGGATCAGCTCCTAGAATTTCAGTTCGAGCTTGACTTAAACCCAAAATCTAGCTCATAGGTTCATATATAACATTTGAGTCCGTATCTCCAACCCACACTTTTCACATCAGTAACTAGACAATTAGAGTTTACAAGACATAATAGATGGTTCAATAATAACATGATAACAAATAACCCCATAGATCATTAGATCCAACAAGAACCATTACGTTAAATTCTAATACTAAGAATTCAATTTTCAACCTAATTAGTCTTCAAAGCTAGCTCGTGGAGTAAGGGTTAGCACCACTTATTTTCATTATTTTGGCAACATGATAATGAATGTTAGATCTTTCACACACTCTTTGATACATTTCTCTAACGTACATCTCATATTTATTCCCAACACCAATTAACAAATCAAAGCAAAAAATACTTTAGTTAGCATTGTGTATACTCCCTCTCTCCCACACCAACACCTATTGCATTAAAACATGTAAAAAACAGCATGTGAAAAACTATGAATTGTACCACTCCAGTTTCATGATTAACACAAGTCATATTGATCCGTGAATGAAACCGAACAGTTGGAGGCTTTTCTGGGTAATCTTTATCACAAAACAACTTCAATTGATAAATTCTTCCTTCGTGTACAGTCTGGCAGAAAAACAGAAAAAACACAATTACTGAACCAAAAAATAGTCCATTACATTATTTGGAAAAATGATAATATGACTCAATTCTCTGGTTTAAGGGTAGAATGATTCATACTTCAGATTTTTTAAAAATTAAGCTAAGAAGATTCATTAATCAAGTCAAATAGAGATTCAGTAGACTATTAGAAGATCATAATAGAAAACCAAAAACGTTACCATTAAAATCATCAGATAAATTTCAGAAGCATAATAACATTTTCAAAATTAATTTTAAAAGTTGTTGATATTATTCCCAGTAAAGTAGTATAATGATAAAGTACATATGTAAAAATATATGGAACTTCGTACTGTTATATTACTTAATTCTTAAAATTGGACTGTTAGGACATGAACGTGAACACTATACTAGTATACACATATTGAGACACAAATATGTATTTAAGGACCACTAACACGGTCAATTTGTATCACCCGAAAAGTGAAAAGTTCATTTTAGAATGCATTACTTCCACTATTGAAATGGTTGTTAAAAAGTTAAATCAATTGCTACATGAAAATTCACCAGTCCAAATAGAATTTAGCTCATTAAACTAACACATATTTGTAGAAAAATAAAAATAATAAAACAAAAACAACAAAAAAAAAACAAGGTGCTGATAGATAAATATTTACATTATAGGGGCCAATAATGGTGCCAGTCCAAGAGCGCATGTAAATATCATCACCATCGTCCATTCCATAGCTAACTGTGCCATCTCCAATTCCTTTTTCTCCCTTTTCAAGTTCCTCCAGCAATCTGAAGTTCCTCGGAACTACATTAAGGTGCAAACCCCTTTAACTACACATTCATATTGGTATTGTATATTCAATAAATGTAAAATGTAGTTATATATGTTATCCTTTCACCAAATACTAGTCACGATGTTTTGAGTTAGGAGAGAATGAAAAAACATTTAGCAATAGTTAGAGTGGTTGATTAGTTAAAGGGGTTAATTATATATAAATATGAGAATGTAAGGGACGAGGTTCATTTTGTTTTTCCCCATGTCAATTCTAGGCTCATAACGCACTACTTTATAGTCATGAACACAAGGATCAGAGCCAGAGAAAATGTTCCATATTTCTTCATCCAGCTGATGGCATGACACATTTCTTTGTTCACAGGGCATGTTCATTCAGGAGCAGGAAAAAGAATATGTCTATTAATTGGCTTATAACTTCACAAATGTAAGATGATTTATCTAATTTTGTGGTTTGTATTTACAAGGAGTTTGTTATGTCCGATTTATGATACTATTTAAAGAGTTGAATTGTCGTATTAGTAAGTCCCTACGATTACTAATGGAATCGGGTTGGGAATAAGTATCAAGAAATGCATTTTGAGAATGGTTTCAAGTAAGTTGCATTGTAGGAAATTACCCTTAGGAATCTGGTAATTATTACTCAATTTTCCTAAGAGAAGTAATATAAAAGGTCCTAGCCTACATTTCAAAAGCTAAAATCAAGTCTTTGAATGTTAGAATTTTAGTAAAATATTAAACCTAAATTATAAAAAACAGTTTTTCTTCTTTCATGTTAAGATATACAAATGTGTATCATGTAGTTATCGTGAACATGCTTCAATTCATTGTGAAATAACAGAGGACTGGCTAAACAGAAAAGGGGGGAAATATGTCAAACAGTGACTATTAAGCCAACTCACCTGGGCTTTCTTATACAAATGAAATATGAATTTCAAAAGAAGCGTACAATGATAAACACGAGAGATAACAAGACAGATTGATTCAAATTATAATTAGGGTATCCAAAAAAAAAAATACCAATATTTACACAAAATTCTCCATCACAAATAGCGTTATGGATTAAAAAATCACCTAGTTTCCATCAACAAAACTTAACCACAATAAAAATGAAACAAACAAGCAATTTTCAAATTCATCAAGGGCGACAAGTCAAGGCAACAAGAAACTAACAGAAAGCATGCGTATTCGTGAAATTAAATTTCGGTTTTGAAAAAAACGAAAAAAAGAAAAAGAAGAGAAAGATGATATATTAGAAACTAACCCACGACACTGGATCCCGCAGAGCCAAGCGTCATGGATGAGCAATTGTCGTGGATCTGATCAAAGTATCGAAATGTCTGACGAAAAGGGGAATCTGCGTAAGCAAAAATCGAAGGCAAATTTCGGAATAATAATGAAGAAAGAAAAAGAAACAGACACAACAGCGATTTGGTCTAATAGGGAAAAGTAATACCTCTATTACACCACACGTGTTCTCAGTCCACCCTTCTCCTGTCACCACCAAACGCACTGTTTGTATTTAAGATAAAAAGAAATATCTAATTTCCTTATTTTAATTACATTTTAACCGTAATTAAAAGATCCATATACTTTTAAGCAACCATCAATAAATTTAGGAACAACAAGAATAATTAAGGGGGAACTTATAAAGATAAAAATATAAAACTTTTATAATTTTTACTTATATTAATACTTTCATGTCACTGCATAAATAAGTATATGAAAAAAATTATAGATTGTACATTTTCCTTTCATATTTTAATTTCTTAAACATAAAATTTATCTTACATAAACAATTTTTTAAGTTTGAATGAAATATTAATAGTTTTCTGATTTTAATAGTTAGAAAGATAAGTTAGGAAGATAAATTGTATTTGTTTTAGGGTTAAATATGTTTTTAGTCTCTATATTTTAGAGCGATTTTGATTTTAGTCAATTTTCAAACTAAGGTACAATTTAGTTATTTGACTTTAGAAAACTCTGATTTTAGTCTTTTTTACCAAATTTTTTTAACTTTATTTGTTGTTTCAAGCACGTTTCATTATAGCATTTGGATTGTTTACACTGTTTGATACATTTTTGCTTCAATGTTAACTGAGAAACGTGCTTGAAACAACAAATAAAATTCAAAAAATTTGGTAAAAAGAACTAAAACCAAAGTTTTCTAAAGTTGAAGAACTAAATTTTATCTTAGTTTGAAAATTGACTAAAACCAAAATCGTCGCAAAGTGTAGGGACTAAAAACATATTTAACCCATTTAATTTATAACAAAACCTTATATTATTGATATTTAAAATTCGTCGATAATGTATAAAATTTGACAATAAATTAAAATTACTAATGATTTATTGATGGTCAGAAAATCGTCGATAAAAGTGTTGTTAATAAATTTTATTGACGGTTTTTTTTAATCGTCTGTAATTATCTTCGGGAAAATCTCTTGGTAATTATCGATTAAAATGTTTGTGATAATTACTGATGGAAAAATCGTCGGTAAATATCGCAATCTGGTTCTTTTTCTTTTCGTTTTCGTTCTGCTTCTTTCTTTTATTTTTATCCATCTAGTAAAGAACCCATTTAAAAAATAAATCACGCTCATTCCAAACAATGCAAGGTGCATAGTGGTGGTGACAAGCATTGGCTTTGGCTGGACTTCGAGCAAACAGCGATGGTGTTGTGCAGTGGAGACAGTTTTTGGTTGCATAGTTCCCTGAAAGGGGGAAGAATAAAGACATTGTCCCATTCCTGTGTGTGCTAGAGAAGAAAGAGTTTTAGTGGAAAACCTCAAATATAGAGACGAAGACGGAGACGATGGAGACAGAGATAATGGCCTGACTGAACGGAGTTGGAGGTGGCTTAGGCTTGCAGCTACGGTGGTTGAATGGGGAAGAAGGAGGAAAATGAGGTTGTCTCATGCAAATATGAGCAAAACATGTGAGTGAAAGAAAACAAATAACCTTTGTGTCTCACGAGCATAAAGGAAAAAGGGCAAAAAAATTCTCGCTCATTTTATTGACGAATTTACCGACGGATTCTTTTTGTCGATAAGTGACATGTCATTACTGACGAATTTTTTCCGTCGGTAAGTGACAATGCATTATCGATAGATTTATCTATTTTTCCATCAATAATGCGTATTCACTTATAGACAAACATATCCGTCGAAAAATTCTGTTCATAAGTGAAAAATAGGCAAGAAAATTTACTGATGAATTTTTTCGTCGGTAAGTGACATACGCATTATTGAAGGATTTATCGACCAATTTTTCCATCAATAATGATTTCGTCGGTAAAATTTGTCCATAAAAAAATAAAAAATTGTCGGTATTGAAATTTTATTAACGAATATATATCCGTTAGTAAAAAAGCATTGATAATTTTAAAACACACACGCATACACACACGCCCGCACACACATATTCTGCTTCGGAATGTAAATGCTTACTTAAGAACGAACTTAATTAATGTGTTTTCACACATGCTTACTTTCTTGATATTGAATTTTCTAGCTCGTCCGTACTTGTTTGTTTGCTTGTGAATGTACTTGTATAATCATCATATAACTTATGTTACATGGGAATTCAGATAAGAATGCAAGTTGATTAACATGATTCACGGAAGAGGGGATTAATTATGAAAAATTTATTTAAAGTTTATCTTATTTATGTATAAGAAAGTATCAACCTTTTTATATTATTGTTGGATTGGTGTAATTTCTATTTTCATGTTATAAAATTTTTTTATTTGATATTTTTTAATTATGTTGTGATTTTAAATTAATATACTCATTGAACTTTAAAATTGATAAATTACATTTCTTGTGGAATATAAAAGAATTTTTAATATGAATTTTTGATAAATTAAAATAAAATGATTCTATTCATGATTGTAGAAAATTTAATTTTTTACACGTTTTTTCTGACTCTACCTTACATTATGTAATTTAACAATTATAAAATATTTAAATCATTAATATTTATATTGTGTTTATCATCCCATCTTAAAGAAATATTAAGTCTAATTTTTGAAAGTGTTTATTACATTGAAGATAGAAACACTTCTTGATAGAAATTGAATTTATTATTTTTAAAGTAAATTTTAGGTTAAATTTTTTCGGAGGTCCCAATTTATGTGGGGAGTTTTTCAGTTCCATTCTTGTCTTTTCATTTTTGCCAATTTAATTTTTAAAAAAGAAAAATTGACTCAATTAAGTTCCTACAGTTAAATTAGTTTAATGGAGTAAAATTTTTTATGACATGGAATGTTGGCATGTTAAGATTTTTATACGTCACATTCATATAGTTGTATACTTGGAATTTGATAATATTTAATATTTTAAAAATAGGGTTTGTTGTTTAATTTTTCAAACACACTAAACAATGATGGCCATCATCGTCAACATCACGGGCAGACCTTATTCAATATCAAAGGTTTTCTTCTTCACGACTCATTCCCAATATCCACGCGTCGCTATCGTCTCCTTCCGCCATCGCGACGCCGTTTGCACTTCGGCGTGGTCGAAACTAAACCCACGTCCACCATCGCGAGTCGCTTCGAAGGAGGAAAGCTCTCACAACTCTCACCGCTGGTGCCATCGCTGTAGCCCCTCACCACACCGTGAGGAAGGGGTTCGCGCCTTAGTCACCGGAAAACTTATTTCCTACCTGCAAAACCCGTACCAGAACTGCGAAGGAGAAGAAAAGAAGAAAGTTGTCCTTCCTTATAAGGCTGTACAGAACACCATTTGAGTTGTGCCTCCACAGCGCCGTCGTTTCCTGCCACCACTAGGACATTGCTTCTGTTCGGGATGTAGAACATTTGCTTCCCAACTCTCGTTTCCCAACTCTCGTTTTGGTTTTCTTAAAAGCGAAATTTCCCAATTGGGGATTAATTAGGGTTTAGTCAGAAATTTCTCTCCTCTGGGGGCTTTTCCCGAGTAAGAAATTTATCTTCTTTGTGCAGCAACTTCATTTGTGATTGTTATATGTTTTATTTTTCTTTTGCATCTGCTAGCATTGTCAACTACAACGTGGAGAAATGACTCAAGTTTATGAATTTAACAAACAAAATTTAAGGTGTGCATTTAATGTTTTTTCTATCATCAGAACCTGTGAGTGTGGAATTAGAAACAACAGTATCTGTGAGTATGGTGTTTGAAGCATGACAATAGATAGTTGTTGGGCAATGCTTATGGAGACGGCGTTTCTGCAAGAGAAGATGTTCCTCTCACAAAAGTAAAGAAGAAAAACATTGATGATGAAACTTTACTCTGTATTGGAGTTTTGTGAAAGATATTGGGAATTAGAAACAACACTATCTGTGTGAGTGTAGTGATTTTTCATTCAATAAACCATAATTTTAAACAAATTTTAAAATATTTTTTTATAAAATGCCATGTTCAAGGATTTATTTAATAAAAAAAGTCACGTATAAGGTATGTGAAAGTCACGTGTCTTTTCATCAAAAACTTAATACCGTTAAATCAATTTAACGGCAAGGACCCAATTGGGTCAATTTTTCAATAAAAATGATCAAATTGACAAAAATGAAAAGATGGAGATCTAACTGGAAAAATCCCACATAAATTGGATCTCCAAAGGAATTTAACCTAAATTTTAAGTTGAGCCTTGTGAATGGTAAAAAGAAACAATACGATTAGGAAGAGAAATTTTTAGTTTGTGTGGAATGATGAAAAGTTAAAGAATAGAAAAGAAAAAAAGATGTTATTTAAATTAATAAAAAAAATACAAAGGTGTGAATATTTTTAGGATTGATTTGAAATGAATGAAAAAAAGAATTTAAATTTTTTATTTTTGTAAACTCCAAATTTTTCTTATATAAATTTCTTATAATTGTGAACATGTTAGGAAGAAAGTGGCAATGAATAAAATTTCATTGTATAATGGAAATATTAAACTTTAAACTAATGTTATCATTGTTGATGTATAAGTACACCACATTGATGAAATTAAAGTTTGGTGTAAAGTTTTTCCTTCTCAAATTTAATGTATTACCAGGATATTAATAACATTTAAATACACATACAACACTTAGTACATCCTTTATATATTTCATTGTGAAAATAATAAAAAAAAAAATGACTTAAAAGGGAGAAAGTTAATGTAATCGAATCTTGAGACATACACAAATCCATTCATAATATATACAATATATTTTGCACGAAAATCAATAACAATAAGTCATTCCATAACAATTATCAACATTAACAAATTTTCCATAACTTATTAATTACACTTATGCAAATATCTATACCAGATATCTTAGTCTCGTAAAAAAATTAACTAATCAATTCAAACAATTCAATATAATAATAAATCCAAAACCAAGTCTAAAACTTACATAAACCCTACCCACCAACATGCTTCCACCTATGTAAACTTAATGTTATTATAATATATCAACATGTATTTAACTAAATCCATCATCATTATACTCATTTATCAATAAAAATAAATTATGCAACACTAGTAACAATTATCTATACCATCACCATTATACTCATTTATCAATTAAAATAAATTAATACAACACTACTATAATACAAATCATCACTCCCTTTTTTTTCTTATTTGTCTTCGAAATAAGAAAAAAAAATATAATATATTACAATTCAAAAACTCAAGTTTATAAAAAAAGAGAGGTTAAAATACCAATTTAATCTCTATTTTTATTTGGTTTTGTCAATTCAATTATAATATATATATTTTTTTCAATAAAGTTTCAATTTTCATTAAATTTATTCGTTTTTTCTGTTTAAATAATTAACTAATAGTAAACAATGTATTTCACGTATAGTTTGCAATTTAAAAAATTTTCTTTTAAAATTTTTAATATATTTTTATTTTTAATTAATTTTAAAAAAATAATGACATGTGAAAATAATAACTCTGCATGTCAAGTTCAGTGTTACATATTAGTATCACAAGTTTTGTATTCAATTTAGTATCCATATTAGTTTTTTTTTTTTTTTATTCATTTCAGTTTCATTTTTTCTAAAAAAAAACCATTTTTCCTTTTTAAATCAATATGAAATTTTTATTTTATATAAATATTAGACTGAATTTTAGGGTTAACCATTTAATGGATTTTTAACATAAAAATCACATAAAATATTAAGTAATTTAATTAATTTTTAACCTAAAAATCACATGAAGTTTAAATAGTTTGTGATTTTTAACATCTTAACATTTTAAATCTAAACTTCTAAATTTTTTATTCTAATTTTAAATCAACTATAATCCTAAATTAGAAATATTTAATAAAAATGTAAATGATTTTGATATAATGGAATTTTGTGTTAGATTTATTGAGAAAAAACGTAAAAGAAATTTAGATGAGATAAATTAAATCACATAAAATATTAAATTATTTAATTGATTTTTAACTTAAAAATCACATGTAAAGTATTAATAGTTTCTTTGATTTTTAACATATTAAAATTTTAAACCAATGATGTTAGTTTCCACTTCTAAAATTTTCATTATAATTTTAACCTAACTTTAATTCTAAATTAGAAATATGTAACAAAAATATAGATGATTTTGAGTTAGTAATATTTTGTATTAGATTTGTTTAGAGAAGACATAAAAGAAATTTTACAAATGAGGTGTAAGATATTAAAATATTACTTTAACTTAAGATTATAATTTGGTTTAATTTTTTAAAAGGACAAAATTGTTCTATTTTTTTTTAAAATTTTGATTGAATTAAACAAAAGTAACTAATATAAAAACCAATTTGAATATGAAATATTGACATATCTGACAAGTATTAATGACTTTAACATATGGTGTTATTAGTGTGAAACGATATAATACTAACTTAACTTTAAATTAAATAAGTACAAAATAAAATATAAAAAAATATGAATAAATATTGTTTACTTTCTGTTAATTATTTAAACTATGTTAGAAAAAAAATAAAAATATTAGAACTTTATTAAAAAATATATCAAAACTGAATTTTACATAATGAAAAAATAATATGGATTAAATTAATATGTTAAGTTAAAAAGAAAAAGAAAAAGTATAGTTTTGTTTCAAGGTCAGATTTTCGATTTCCATGGCCATAAAAAGTTAAGTAGAATAATGACTTGTAGTATATGCTCGTTTATGTCGTGACTTCTTCTTCCTTTGTTACCTTCAATTTTTACTTTTAACAGCCATTATATATTCTAAGCATTTTTTCATTTTTTTTTTCTTGAGTTCAACAATACTAAGCATTCTCACTAAATCAATTTAACTAAACAAAATAACTCTTTAATGATTTTGAAAACAAAAAACTTTAGTTGTTTTTCTTTTTACCAATTCCATCTAAAAAAATAAATTAGTATTAGTGAATTATGCACAGAGGTCAATACCTAAAGTTTTATGCGTAATTTTGTCTTCGTGTATTGAATAGGTTATATATATTTATATATTTATATTTATGTGTATATATATATATATATATATATATATATATTTATGAGATTAAAGATTTCAGAAGTTACTATAAATATTGTAAATGAGATATTATTGTGAGTTATTAAAGAAAGAATATTATAAAATATGTTGTTAAAATTTATATAACTTAAAGAATATTAAGATTACCATAGCTAAGTAATCTTAACAGGATGTGAAATTTCTAAAATTTAAATCCTTTTAACTAAGTTTATAAATATTAAGAGACACCTATCGAACTTATATTAAACCATAATGAGAATAAAGGAAAAATAAAAAAAAGAATTCATATTATTTATAACCTAAATTAATTAAATTTATTAAATAATAAGAGAGTACAGTTCAATTTACTTTATTTTTCTGCTTACTAAGCATATCTCTCACCTACAATTATGGCTTTTTACGAAAGCATGTTACAATTAACACAATAAAAGCAAAAGTAAAACTTGATGCTTACATGTAACTCTTCAAATGGTTTAATCTTTTTATTTTTTCATATAATTTTTGAATATATATAACTTTCTTGTATTAAGTTTTTTCATGTAACAAAATTACAAAAATAATTTACCTTTTTTTTTTTTGGACTCGTTTATCCTAGAAGCATTAAAGTATAAAAATTACCTACATTATTTAAAATATTTCTTTCAACATTAATTTTATTATTCATATATTTAATTATATATGTTACAACTAAATTCTTTTAGCACATACGATTCTGGCCATCAAATGAAGTAATTTATTTCTAAAATAAAATGGAGAATCAATTAAATTAAAATCTAAAACAGTTATATTATAGATCTAAAACGAGTGAAAAATTACGCCAGGAGATAGTATTTTTTTTTTTTTAATTTAGAATCTGCAGGAATCTGATTCCTTAATAAAAAAATATTTCCGAATATGTAGAAATACTACAAAAAAAAACTAATTTGGTAAAATAAGTAAATATAATATTCAGTTATTTGCGAAATTGGAATGCAATCTCTCTCCATATGGAGCGAAATTTTAACCTAACTTGCTCTCCAAGTCCAAATCAAATGGCAATTATTCCTGTATTAGTGTTATTCTTTTCATCGTAATCGCCAAAAAAATAAATAAAAAGACGAACGAGAAAAAAGAAACTTTCATCACTGTGTTGTATAAAAAGTTGTTGATAGCAGTGGCTTTTTCTCTCCTTGGAATCTTTCTTTTTCTTCTTCTTCTTCTTCTTTTCTTTTCATTCACCCAAACCCTAAATAAGATTCGTAACTGCAAAACCAAAACCAAAACCCTAAAGGAATGGCCCTATCCCGTGGATCCATCCTCACTCGATCAGTGTGGTCCTCTAATTTGGAATCGGAATTCGAGTTAATCCGATCCGTCATCGACTCCTTCCCTCTCATATCGATGGACACCGAGTTCCCCGGTGTTGTTGTGCGCCCCGACACCGGCGACCCCTCCTTTCGCCACCGCGAACCAGCCGCCCACTACGCCGTGCTTAAGGCCAACGTCGACCGCCTCCACCTGATCCAGATCGGTCTCACTCTCTCCGATCAACTGGGAAACCTTCCCACACTCGGCACCTCCAATGGCTTCGTCTGGGAGTTCAACTTCCGAGACTTCGACGTCTCGCGTGACGCCCATGCTCACGATTCCGTCGAGTTGCTACGGCGTCAAGGCATCGATTTTGAGAAGAATCGGGAGTTTGGAATCGATTCGGTACGGTTCGCCGAACTCATGATGTCCTCTGGTCTGGTCTGCGATGACCCAGTTAGCTGGGTGACGTTTCACAGTGCCTATGATTTCGGGTACCTCGTGAAATTGTTGACCCAGCGCGCTCTGCCGGAGGAATTGGCAGAATTTCTCCGTCTGGTGAGGGTGTTTTTCGGTGACAGAGTCTTTGATGTGAAGCACTTGATGAAGTTCTGCTCAAATCTTCATGGAGGTTTGGACCGAGTATGCCAATCGCTGAATGTGGAAAGAGTTGTGGGGAAAAGCCACCAGGCCGGTTCCGATAGCTTGCTCACTCTGCACGCTTTTCAGAATATAAGAGAGGTTTATTTTGGCAAGGCTGATGGTCTTGTTCAGTATGCTGGTGTCTTGTATGGTTTGGAGGTTTTCTAATTTTCTCGTATGAAATAATATATCAGCTTGGTGTAGGTTTCTTTTTCATCGTTAGTTGTAAAGCATACACATTATGGTTTCTCAATGTCATTAGGAGTTATTAATTTTTTTTTGGGTTCTGTTTCACCTGCATGTGACAGATATTAGGAGGAGGCAACGCATTGTTGATTGAGTGTGTTAACATATAGAGTTAGAGTATGGTCTTTGGTTAGGTAATATACACAAGTCTAAATTTCTGAATGGAGTGATAATTTTGCATCTCCCGCCTTATCTGTTTTCTGCTGATAGTAAGGGGTTTTAATATTTACTCGGACTGTTTGTGTTCAAAGTGTGCTTGGTTATTGTTCATTGATTCAGTTGCAAAGTGTCAATCATGAGGCTGCCATTCTTATCAAGAGGTAAATACAAGGGATACACCCCTCATGGTTTCCTCCAACTTTTAAGACTCTTTTACCATTCGAATGATTTATTTCATTGGGTTGCAGAAGAGTATAGAATGAATGGTAGGTAGTAAATGAATCTGTACTGTTTCTATATTTTTTGTTCTTGTTTCCTGTGTTATATCTTTCATGCTAACGGTATTAAAGTATTTTCTCTCTCACACACTCGCACTGGCGTTTACTTGGTTGAAATGGAGCTAGAATAATTTTTTTTTTTTCAAATAATAAAGGAAATTGTAGGATATTGCCTAAGTTAAGTTGTTTGTGTTCGTGTGGAGAAGAATATTAGTAATCTCAACAAAGATTAGATCAAATATAGGGTGAGATTTTTGACAAAAGAGGGAGGGGAGGAAGAGGGAGAGATCTTTATGAACTTTTGTTTTTTGGTTATGGAGGCTTAGCAAAACCCCTCATATAATTTTTGCTCTCCTCCCTTGGTGGTGGGAATTGGTCGGAGGGTCATTTAAATATTTCAATTGGAAATGACTAAAACATTTTTGCATATATTTTGAAATTTAAAATTATAAGATAGCAAAGTAGATTGATTTTAAAGTCCCTCTGCAACCATTGTTACCAAAAAAAATGTTTACTTCCCCTCCCCTTCATTAAACTACCTCCTCTTCCTCGATCTCAATCAAACATAATTTATAATCAAAATCACTCTCCTACCTTCCCCTTCCCTACCTTTTCCCCTCCTCCATTAAAATCCCTCCCTTCTCCATTCCTCCTGCGAACCAAACTGCCCCTAAAGGCAAAAGACGACGGAAAAAAACTACGGTGAAACAGTCAAGGCTTAAAGACTAGTATTTTATCTGTAAACATGATTTACAACTACATATTATGGAATTGTTTGAACCATGTGGTCCGCTCCATTCACTGAAAAAGGGTCGGTGGTGGTGGTTGTTCGCATTGCATGCATTTATATTAAGTACTGAAAGGTGGTAGTCAATATGTGAGACTTAAACTAAGATGACTATGGCCCTTGATATTATTGATATTGGGTTGTTGAAAATTAATGTTTTGGATAACATATTTACTCTTTCTCGTAGGTCTTTGGGAATTGGAATTTATGATATTTGTTAGTTAGTTAGAGTTTTAAGTTAGATAACTTAGAGAATGTAAGGGGGAAGGATGCATTCTATTTTTCTATCAGTGTACAGTGAGATTTTGTAATTTGGTAATGAGGGGATCCATTTTGAAGGGGAAAAAGTTCATTGGGAGAGGAGTCCTTTATTGAATTGTATTCAATTTCACTCAACAAAATAGTATTTTGACTTGTAACAATTGTCCAACCTGCTGGTTCCAAATTTGGGGCAGAACAAAAGTAATCCAAGGATGGAGGATATGGAGCTGGGAATCAACAGCGTTTGTATGGAATTTCTCAAGAAGGGGACCAGGAAACGTAGTTGTCAACTCTCAGTAAGCAAGATGTTAGATGGAATTCAAGAGATCAAACAAATGCTACAACAGTTGAAGAAACAAAGCATTATTGTTGGGTCAGGAGAAGAGGACAGATACCCAGATAATTGGAGTTGACTTTGCAGCTAATGGGGTTTATGAACCTGACAACATAAAAAAGGATCTTAAGAAAAGGTGGTCGCAAAGGGTTTAAGGATGAATGTAGTAGAACATCGAGTCAGAAGAGGACAAATACCCATCTGATTAGACTTGACTTTGCCGCTCAAGGAAAGGATTTCAAAGAAATGTTTGTGAAACTAAGAACATAAAGAAGGACCTTGAGAAAAGGTGATCACAAAGGGTTTAGGGATGAATGTAGTAGTAGAACACCAAGAGTGATACTTTTTGTAAAAAGAAGATTCTGTTACCCAATCCCAATAATGGTTCAGATAAAATGAAGTGAAGTTCTTCTACAAAGATTCCTGTTTTTATGCATGGATGGTTGAATTGCTCACTTTCAATGTTAAAGATAATTTGGAATATGAACTGCTGGATTCTTATGGTTTGCCAGAGGAGGTATTAGAACAATCCAATACACTGATAAGTATGGCCAAATTCTAGTGATGGTCAAGGTTGAGAACGGGGATCAAATAGGTGAAAAGAGAGGTTGAAGGGTTGATGTTTGTTAGTAAATTGATAAAGCAAGAACTGTTGGAACATATTTTTGTGGATAAAGGTGGGTGAAACATGAATGACCTCCAAATTTTGGAGCTTTAAATGGTTGGCGAAGTCTTTTTATCTGGGATGTTATGAAGCATAATCGGGACTTTGCTGCGGGACCTTGGACATCAGGATTTATATGAAGTTTGATTGGGCGACAACCACAAGCAGAATCATGACTATGCCTCGGGTGACCTTGGACATCAGGATTATATAAAAGTTTGACTTTGCCACGACCACAAGCAGAATCTGGACTTTACTGCGGTGACCTTGGACATCAGGATTTATATGAAGTTTGACTGTGCCACGACCGCAGTGGCTGCTGGATGCAAGCCAATATGTGGTGTGGCCACCACATTATAGACATGAGGTGCTTTTCCCACAAACACTTTTCAGAGAATAAATCATAGGATAAGGGTTTCCTTTGCAATCTTCAGAGCAGGTCTGATTCATGACATGCAGAACCCAACCCAATTGGTCAATTGGATTCATTGAGAAAGTCAGGGATGAAAAGTAGATCCTAAAATGCGAACGGGGTAATTATGCAGAGTATGGAGTACCCACAATCATTCTCATGGGGTTCTAGCAATAGCAAACTTCGTATCATATTATTACTGAGTTGCTTGTATTAAAATTGGCCTGTGTCAGGATGGATTTCCGTATGGGTTTTAGGGTTGTCTTTACTGGGGTCGAGCTATAACCCCATTGAGTATGAGGTTCTTTTCTGGGAAGGCAGAAAGTTGAATACAATTGTTTGTCCTCATTAAGCCTGAAGTATTTGCTATATTTTCTACTTTTCAGATCCCAAACCTGAGAGAATAAGGTTGAAATTTTGAAGGGGATGTTATTGTTAGTATATAGAGGGAAGGTTGGTTCAGGATATAAGTTAGTTATGTGTGTAGATTGAGCTTTTCTGCAGTTTCTTTAAAATGATAAATCCTTTGAGAAAGATAATCCTTTTAAGAGAAGGAATAAGATAAAATTAGTGTTTTGTATTCATGCCCTGAGTAATGTCCAAATAAAGTTCATACTTACCTTGTGTTTTTTTTATCTCTATTGCTTTTTCAATAAACAGGCGACATAATTTAAAATAAATTCTCGCTTAAATTCTAACAACTGAAATTGAGTTGTTTGATGCTATCTTCAGAATTCCTTTCAATTGGTGATTGTTTGATGAATATACCTGATCTAACTCTAGATGGAATATGACTAATTGATAAGTGTTTTTATGTTGAAAATGTGATTGTAATGTTTGAGGATCTAGTAGGTCTATTAGTTATTGGTATCGTCTTTCTTATGCATATGCTCCGGGTATTGCATGCATATTGTTTGACAAGGTGTACTTGTATGATGAATCTGACTAACCAGGTTTATGAGTAAAGTCATTACGATAATAAATCTGAGTACAACTTTGACTGGACTTGTTGCATGACCGAATGTTAAGATGTATTAGAAACAGATTATGAATTGATACATTGATGTGGTACAATAAAGGAAATTTGAAAATGATATTAGTATGTCACATTCAGAGTGGGTCAGTGTGTCATAATCCAGCATTCATCAATCCTCATGCTCCATGAAGTATGACACTGTCAAATATCAATAGCAGGTGGTCCTTGGTCCAGTTGGGTGAGGTGTGGTCCACCATTTTATTCTTCTTCCCATGGTATTTGTTTTGACACCCCGACCACGTGATGACATTAGCTTGAGAATGTTTCACGGTCTTTCGTTGTTAAGATGGTAAGATCTGGACTAAGAAATCATAATATATAAACTGGAAGTATGGTTCCTATGATGTGACGTCTAATTCCAAATATAGGAAAAAGCTTTTTGTATGAAATTTACAGTGGAAAACATGAATTAGAACTTTACCAAAGTAATCATCAAAATTTTACTAAAATTAGAGATTGACATTTTTTTTACAAGGACATATATATAACTACTCTTAATATTCTATTTTTTTAATTATTATTACAAAAGTGCAATGTCACAGTTAAAAAAATCAAAGAAAGGCAATATTGTTTTAAAACTAGATGAGTGTTAAAATATAATTATTCTTCTGTCCTATGGTTGTTTCTGTATTAATTGATGTCCAAATTTCAACAACTAGAATGAAATGTTTCAAATTCCAGTATTAAATAACTAAAAGGAGGAAAAAAAATATAAAGCTTTTCAATATATTTAAAATTCTAGGATTGAATAATGAAGAGACAGGAAATACAAGTTCTGAGAATTGTTAGTACAGTTGCAAATAATAGTATCCATAAAAATTTCTGAGAGGTGGTGGGGACTTGATATACATATATTTTTTCTCTTTACTTTTGTTTCATTGTAGTGTGGATAGGATTCCATAGAAATAATATGATTGATGCTTTTCCATTTAGAAGTTAAAAAAGAATATCAGGTCCCCACTATTATATTCTATTGAAACAACATTACAGTTTAATCAAAATAGGAGATAGGCCCGAACCATGGTCCAGTATATTGATTACAATTGTTTAACCACAATAAATTGGCATGCATTGGTCAACTCCATATACATAAACACCATAATTTAAATTCTCTTGGATTTAATGAAAAATAAAAACTAATGTTTGGATGATTCGTACAGACCCAAAAATAATTAATTGAAGAATTAAAAATGAGAAAGAAAAAAGAGGAGATCAGAGAACATTTCCATTGGCAAAAGCTTTGTATATATCTACTGGTTTAGTATCAATCAGTTCATCTATTTGCAGTTCTGTGACTTTGTCTCAAGCGTCTCCATCTACTCTCTGGACTTTTTTCGTGAGACACGTGAATAGAGCTCTATCATAACAACTTACATAATATTATGTAACCCCACATACATGTTTGCTTGTTAACTATCATGTTATTATTTATGAACCAACTATCCTTTTACACTATATTTTTTATTTTTATTTCTTTATATAACTTTATAAATTTTAATACTTGTGAAAATTTAATTCTTAGAACCTCACACGCGTGCAACTATCTTCTTTCCCACATCAAATTATAAAGCTTTGTTGAACAGTCTCATTGATGTGTGTGAGTTTACATTAAATGTGATCATAAATGGAGGAGGAATAAATTTCTTTCAAGTGGAGAAAAATGTATCTGGGTTTTTGGAAGTATTTTATTTATTAGAAATTTAGATGTTTTTAATTAGAAAAAAACTATAATTTGTATAATACAACTTTTATATTTATTAAGATATAATTTTTTCTACTAATTAAGTTAATGGAAAAATTTAATTAAAATCTTATAGATATATAGGTGTATATAAAATTTATTATAAATCAATTAATATTTTTTTACTGAAAAATATTTGTTAAGATAACTTGTTATCGTCCATAAAAAATATTTTACTAATAATTTATTTTGAATAATAGTTAGGAAATTAGAATTTAATCAAAATGTATTGAAATATAAGTTTTTTTCCCTAGTGCATAGGTATGTAAATAATTGTACAATGTAGAATAGTAATTGATTTAAAATCATGGTATATGACTTTTAGTTAGTTGAGAAAATTTAAAAAAAAAAAAATTTACAAGTTGTAAAGAATTCTGTCCTTGTTTAAATTTGTATATTGTTTAACATTGGTAAAGGATAACCATCCAAGTGAATTGACAATCTATATAAGAAGAGTTTATTCTAGAAAATGAAAAATATAATTAGTACAATTGTTTGAAACTCTATAAGGTTAACTTAGTGTAAGACTTGCTGATATTAATTGTAAAGGTGAAACACCAAGAAGATATTGAAAAATATACCTACAAAATACAAAGTTTTGTGTAGAAAATATTAAAAACCATTTATTCTTTTAGGCTTGTTATTTAGGTTTTGTTTGTGCAAATTTGTGTGCAAATAGAACAAATCTAGACCTATGTAATTTTGAATGAATTTTTTCTTTAATACTTATTTATTATAACTTTTTCTTTTATTACTTGAGTATATTAATAATAATATTTAATTTTACTACTGTTACCATCATTTCAGGAATAATAATTAAAATTAAAATCACACCTGAGTAAACTTATCTGTACACCATTGTATTTTTTTATACAATTATTTAATATTATGATTAAAAATTTCAGACTAAATGTTCTATCTTTCTCTTAAAAAATATTTATAATTGATTAATTTTATTATTATTATTTATATATATAAGGAGGTGAAATTATATTAGTGCACTTCTCAATGAATGTGCATTGTTTCACATCTTTGAATTGAGTAATATTTTTTTACAATTAAATGATAAATTAAAATTTTCTTCTGCCAAAATATGTATATACATTCAAAATTTTCTATTAATTTAAAATTATTTGATATACATGTATATAAAATAAAATTACTGTATAAAAATAATAAATATTATTTTAAACTCCATTTGAATGAAACTACTAGAAATTATTTGATATAAATGTATTAAAACTTTTTAGACAATTTTTGAGAAATGCAACCTTTGTAACTAGTTAGACATATATTTTTATTTGATAAAATTTTCTGTAAAAGCTATATTTTTATTTTTTAACAAGATAAAAAGATTAGAGAAAATATAGTTGATATTTTTGTAAAAATTATTATTAAAACTTACATATTTTAACTTTTTATAAAGTTTTACTAAGTAAATTAATGATATGAAATAAATTTGAGGTAAATTTATTCTTAATTAAAATTTAAGCATTATTTTAAAGCCAGTTAGTTTTGACTAAAACTTAAATTATTGTTTAGAATTTAATCACTTCAGTTAAAATATTTTTTATTATAAAAGAGACTTATCTAAAAGATTACTTAATGTAATTTCTTTATATAAATACATGATAAGGATCTTCTTTTTTAATTTTCTTTAGTGCTTTTAAGAAACATTGTGATATATTACTTAGAGTTTTGATATCACAAGTTATTTTGATAATCGAAAAAAATTGTTGTTATAAATCTTTTCTACTTATAAGAAATTTTAATAAATGTCTTCATCTTTAATTGGTATCTTAAATGCGTTTCAAATACTATTATAGGTTCATATCTCCTCTTCAAGTAATTCAAATAAAAGGTACGACTTAAATTAAGTCTACGTTAGAACACTCTTATCTAAATTGTACAGAAGCATAGTCATTTCGATGTATACTTTCTTTTGCCGATTTTGTGCAGATCTGTTTGCTTCCGTGGTTGGTTCCAATGCATACTTGTTGTGGAGGTTCTTCAAAGCATGATATTAGATGCAAAATAGATGATTAGTGATGAAGTTACATCAATGTAACCTAAAACACACTTATTTATAAAAACAAGATAAAGAAGAAGACTAAACAAATTTCAAGCTATAAATGAGTTGATTTTGCTACTAAAATGATGCTTAGATAATGGTAACAATTAACAGTATCGGAGATTTGTCTAAAAGATTACTTATGGTTATGTAATGTCCTTATATGAATACAAGATAAGGTTTTTCTTTTTAATTTTTGGATAAACACAAATAATATTTTTAAGAAACATTACGATACAATGAGATCTTTCTTAGAGTTTTGATATACGTATTACTTTTCTTATCTAGATAAATGAAGAAAATAATTGTTATAAATTCTTTCTAAAAGATAAAAAGTTTCAACGAAGGTCTTCATCTTCAATTGTTACGTTAAATATATTTCAAAAAGTATTACAAACTCATATTCTTTTCAAGACTCATATTCTTTTCAAGATCCAAATAAGTAACATGACTTAAATTAAGTTTAGGTTAGAGTAGTGTTATCTAAATTGAAGTAAAACACAATATTACATGAAAAACATAGTCTTTTTTTTTTTTTTTTTTTTATGATTGATAGATAAGTATTTCAATATGGTTGTGTTTGTGAAACAATTCTAGTATGTCATTGAAGAGATTGTAGACGCTAAATTGTATAAGATTTTTCTTAATAAATGTGAAATGGAAATATCTTCTACCACAAAGTATAACCAAACTTAATGATAAAAAATTAGCTTAAATTTTTATTATTTAAGTTAAACTTCACATATTAAATATAGGAAAATCTAGAAGACGTTGTTATGTCTCTCAGATAAAGCATATTACATATTTTTATAAAACACTAGCATCTTATCAAATTATTATTTTTAAAAACTTACAAAAACCACTATAATAATTTATATTTTGTTATATACTTAATCAAAATTACTAAGAATCTATTCGACTTTGTTTTAATAATTATATTTATATATTTTTTTCTTAAACTAGTTAGAGTAACATTAAACATTAAGTATTATTTTTAGTGAAACAAAAATTATCAAAACAAAAATTTCAAGTATTATTTAAACAAATATTTCTTGATATTGTTCACATTCTTAAATAAATGGGTAACATATATATCTCATATAAACAAATGTAAAAGTTAATTCCAGACTTGTCAGCAAGAAAATTGAAAAAAAAAATAGTTAAATTTGTAGGAAGACATCATGTTTTATAGCTGCGAATGGAAAGATATTCAAAACTGAGCAGGTAAACTATTTTTTATTATGCACACTAAATTAGCTGTTATATATGAAATATGCTTTTTTACTAGAAAACAAACTGTAATGATCATTGATTTAACAATCGGGCTAACCTTTTGCAAATGAATTGTTTCTTCGTAAATTTTGAAAAACAAAATAGAACCCTTTAAAAAATATTGAAAAAATTAGACCCATAAAAAAACACTTTTTTAAGTTAATATTTTGAAGTTTTTACCATTAGTCTGATAAGTGCAATTCTAAAGTTTTGAAGCAAAGAGGAATATAAGAAAAATTTAATCTTTATATTTATCACAAGAAAATAGTTATGTACCATATATTTTTAAAAGAACAGGTGAGGTAGTGAATAAGTTTTTTCACAAATAAAGTCAGTTTTGATGATGACAGAAATGGAAAGAGTTACACTTTGTTGGTTAAGAAAAATATATCAGATTTTAAGATTTAGAATAAAATAGAATTGTAAATTAAAAAAAAAAGTTATTCCTAAAATATGTTGATGGTTACCTTGTCTTTGATTTTCTTGGCAGAGGTTTATTTATGTTTGCGATATATATATAATAATATATTTATTGTATTAATTGGTAAAGGGTTTAAAAAAATAATAATATGAGATGGGAAGTAGCAGCAAATATTGCTTTCTAAATTGACCCACCACTCCTTTAAAATCTTCCCACCCAAACCCACACACCACCGAACCACATCTGACTTCCCATTAATGCCCCCAACAACAACCTTCATCTCTTCTCTTTTCTGAAAAAACTCTCAAATTCATTTCATTTGAATCTTCATTTCATTTCCCATGGGCAAGAAAATGAAGCTTCCTTCCCTCCTCCACAAGAACTCACACCCCAAACCTTCTTCTACTTCCTGGCCATGGCCCTCTTGCCACCAACCTCGAACCCTCTCTTTTCGAGACCAAAACGATGTCTCTTTCAAAACCATCAACCCAGCCTACTTCGACATGCCCGAGAGCTCTCACTCCTTCTTCACTGTCTCTCCTGACTCTGGAAGCTTCTCAACAGCTTCAGAAGAAGATTCTAGAAGACCGGATTCCCTTGAGACCCTCATTCGCCCCTTGCCTTCCGACCGTTTGTTCTTCCACCCCGACCAGACAAGCTCCATATTAGAGTCCAAAGCAGGAACATCAACACCAACACCAACACAAGCAACTACAACACCAACACCACCAACCACAACAACAACAACGTTGCCCTTCAAAGACAGTGTGGTTATGTCTGTGGAGTCTCAGGACCCTTACGTGGACTTCCTCAGGTCCATGGAAGAGATGGTGGAAGCCCAGTGCGTTAAAGACTTTGATGGTCTCCAAGAGCTTTTATGTTGGTATTTGAAAGTCAATGGAAAAAGCAACCATGGTTATATTGTTGGTGCTTTCATTGATCTATTGGTGGCTTTTTCTGATATAAACTCTCATTCTCCTTCTTCCCCTTTATCATTCTACAGCTCTTCTCTTTCTTCCTCTTGCAGCACTCACTGTGTTTCATGTTTGGAAGCTGAAGACGAGGTTGATACAGCTACCCCTAATTCTTCTTTCTTGTTAGAACAAGTTAGGGAAGACCAGTCTTCATCTTCTTCTTCATCCTCTTTGAATTAAATACTCATTAAGGCAAATATTAGTTATTGTCTTTGTATCCTATCATACTTGGCACTTTGTGTTTATAGTTAGTAGTATTTTTTTTTTTTGCTCATGGCACTTCCATGGTTCTTTTTCTCCTGTATAATCTGTGTTTATGGGAATCACACTTAAGCAGGAAATGCAACCATACCAGGAAAATGGAGCTAGGTTGTCAATTTTTGTTTCCTTAACTGCATAAGAAGCCAAGGATTAGAAATTTCTTAATTTATCTTAAATTATATTATTATGCCTAATGTCATTATCTTTTATTTTGCTAAATGACATTAAATCCTCTATTGCTTTCATTCAGATAGACAATCCTTTTTCTTTTCTCCATCTGAACATAGTTCTTAAAAAAATCTTAAAGTTGTTTATGGTAAGTAATTAATGAATATGGACAATATTTTCAAATCCAGTAAATTGATGACCTTCTACGGAACGAGGTTAGCGGGTTAGGTATGCTTTGTTCAACAGTATCATACGAATTTATTTATGATGTATACTGTTCTATACTGACCAACTAATTGTCAATTATAAATTAAGCTTCCTTAGTTGAACTGTGGAAAACATAGAAAAATGTTAATATATTGATCAATATGTTGAAAACAAATATTATAAAAAAATAGTAGTGTATCAATATCTTCTTCAGTTTTAATTAAAACAGTTATTTATCAATTTTGAGTTAATATAAAACACTTCTTATACATATATGAACCAATAATTGAATTTGGCAAAAAAGTAATGGTGAGTAGAGACAAATCTCAGATACCAAAACAAAAAAGAAATTCTATATAAATCACTGATATTTCCTGTCTTTGAAAATAATTGATAGTTTCTCCATATAAAATAATGTGTTCAATATAATCTGTACACAGTGAAGGTGTTCTTAATATTCTAATGACATCACTTAATATATGTTTAAAAGAAAGCATGCATCAATTAATTTATCTAAGATGACATTAAAAGTATAATATAATATGAGTGGTGAACTTTCTGAGTGCAACCTACATGTGTATAGTTGTTCCTCTAGTGAGATATTGACCCTTAGATATGTTGCAGTTGAGTTCATCAGAACTGACACAGTTAGGGAGATCAGAGCCGTTAGTTTTTGAATTAGGCAGTCATTATCAAATGATGGGTACAAATCCAGCGCAGAATTTTGGCGTGGTCCTGCTGAACTTATATCCTGTGTGCCTGCACCAAGCTGCATTATCATGGTGTTTTTTAGCCAGAGAACTGAAAACATTAATACATGTAAGTTTATCTATCTACATTCATATACTCGTGTTGGAAAACATTGTCTTTTTAGACATTTTCTATTATAGCTATAAAATTAGAATGTAATTAGTGTTTTTGAATGGAATATTAGCTGTCCGCAAAATATTCTCCTACTTTAAGGTTGCTAAAATTAATAAATTATTCACATTCAATCTTTATAAAATTATGTTCTCACAATAAATCTATGTTTTTTTCTTTTGTTCATGTAACTAGGTAGAAGATCTTAATCTCTTGTAAAGCACCTAATGGAACAAAAGAACTTAGATCGTTGTCACTCACTTTCAGCAATACACATGGTTGTTGGAAAAAACAAGAGGTGACATGAAGACATGTTGAGGATGAAGAGAATGTTAAAAGTGCACCACAATTTATAGTCCCTAACAAATTAAGAGTAACAAATGACAAATCTTATCTTGAATACGGCACTACACATGTTCCTATCCTTAGCATTGGTCCAACCACCTCGAAATGGTAAAATAATAATAATAAAAAAAGAGTAGAGAAAGATGAACATTTTGGAACATCAGAAATAATGGACAGTTTGGTAAGATCTAATCAATTTAACTTTATGTTACTTATTAAAAATAATAAAATACAGCTACTATAAAAAAAAAACATTAAAAAGTATTTTTTTTTAAATATAATTATGAAATTATTTTTGACTAAAAATAATAACAAATATTCATGAAAATATTTAAATTAGAGGAAACTGACCTTCTTCATGTAAGTTTTAGCCTTTTTATTATGAGATAGGAGCAAGAAAGACCAGTAAGTATCTAATTATTATGAAGTGTGATGATTTAATAGTTAATATATATACATATTAATTTTTAAAAAGAGTAGTACTAGTCATGACGAAAATATTAATCGCTCTAATATTATTTTCCGATGAATTTTTAGATAAATTTTTTTAGTTAGAAAATAAATAAGTAAATACAAATATTTTCCTTTCATGTTCAAATTAGCTTGTGTTTTTTATTTTTAAAAATTTTTAATTTAACTTAGTCTCATGAAAAAACATAGTCTCAGGAAAAACATATAATTTATTTCACACTTTTATATATTTTTATACAATATTTGTGGAAAAGTATTTTAGAAGTTAATATTTGAAATTATGATAAGTTTATCTTAGTTTTTGAAAAATTAAATGTAAGTTACTTTACTTTTATTTATCATATTAAAAGATTAAATATAGTGTTATAAGGCAATATTGATTATTACATTTTAACAATTTTAAACACGTATTATTATTATTATTATTATTAAAATAAATAATGATGATAGTATTGCTAATGAACATATATGGATAAGAAAAATCATATTATTCTGGTTTGTGTACGTATAATTGCTGAGAGTTTGAAAAATAATGTCAATACATAAGGTTTGTCATCTTGTAAACTGTCATGAAAGTTTATATATATTTCAATTTGTTGTAAACATAATAAACTTTTGTCCTTTGAAAAAAAAAATAAAAATAGATAACACCTTTTTCTGACTTTAAAACTAATGTAATTATAGTTTGTAATATTAGAAATTAACATGATATATTATTCTTAATTAACTAAACTTTAATTAGAATATAAAAAATGAACAAATAAAATTCTATATATGTTGTTTCTATAATTCATTAAAATGTCTCTTCGAAAACCTATAATAGAATATGGTTCTAGTGAATTGGATTGGACAACCTTTTCAATACCTCCATTGCATCATGTTATAAAGAAGTGATAATGATTTTTATTTAGGGTTTTGATTATCTCCACTCAGGTTGATCAACCCTTTGTCTCAAACTACTATATAATGAAGAGGGTTGGGACCAGTTTGGGGAGAGTCAAACTTTATAATAGTAGGTTTCTAGCTGTAACTAATATCAGTAATGTTGCTAAATTCAAACTCTCATAGATCTTTGAAGAAGCTGCCTTAAACTTGCTTTGTTTTGAAGTAAAACACACACTTTACAAAGACAAAGTTTGATAACAATGAAGCATAGATTCCTCCCCTATAACTGTTGTTCTTGTCTAGAGAAGCTTCTAAACCTGACTGATTTTTAAATTTCATTTTCTTATAACCAAGTAAACCTAAGGTTTTAGCATAGTAGATTCTGGTATCCTGTGAGAGAGACACAACTTTAAATATTAAATTTTCACTGTTATATAATATTATTGAGTTGTTGAATTGGATAAGTTAATCATCCACTAGGTTAGCCTAAGACAAACCTATAGAAGTTTGAAACATTTTTCAAATATTATTGATCTTAAAACTCATTAATTACTCATCCTAGTATTTGTATCTTATCTTATAAAGTACTCAAATTTAATTAGTCACCAAGAACTAGGAAATAAAAATTCACCCCTATAACTCTATTATTATCATGGGACTTGTGTAAATTAATAATTGGATTTACTATCACCTAAAACCCCAATCCCAAAAAGTTCATTTATAAACATACATGTCATTTTTAATGTAATTTAGAGGATTTTTTTCAATTAGGATTAAAGTTGTATCTTGCTATCTCCTTTTTTTTTTCTGTTTCTTTTTAAAATTTGATTTTTATAATTTATTGAAGTTAATAAAATATTTATAAACTTATTTATTTATCTATTTCTACATCATGATAAATGAGTATCTGGTTAATAGTTAATATTATTTTTGAATTAGAAACAGAGAATAAGTGATTGAAACAGTAGTAATTTATATTAACCTCTTTATCCCAGATGAGACCAAGAAACAGACAGACTGGTTTTTTCTTCCCTAAGAAAGTGGGGAGAAGCATCAAGATGCAAACTTTAAGACGAAAATCAATGTTGGGTCAGTATTTAGTGAGATAATGACCTCACAGTGATTGATTAACTTGGTTTTCCCAGAAATTGAATTTGCATAAGAAATGTGAGGAAATGGTTAATGTTTGAGAGCTCATTGCTTTCTGTGGCATTGCATTAAATGCACCTCAGAACTGATGAGGGCGATTCACTATCCCAGAATCGCCATTTTCTGGGTTTTGGAAAAGTGCAGCAGAACTTCCCTCTTCAAGTTGCACTGTATTACTTCTGTTCAAATATGCATATAACAACACTAAACATCTGTAAGAAGACAAACTCTAATGGGTACAAATTACTGTATAGTATTTTTCTCTGTTCTAAACAGTATAGTATTTTTCTAGAAAAAGGTATTTTAATTTTCTTTTTTTAGTAAGATTATATTATTGTTTATTGTTTGATTTGTTTTTTTATTTTTAATTTTATTTGAGATTTTGTATTTTACTTTGATATTTACTAGTAATATTTGACTCTTATTATATTATTATATTTTTATTGTTATTGTAATAGTGTTGTAGAAAAATTTTAAGTATTATTTGTGATTGGAGTTAATATGTTCTTTCATATTAAAATAAGAATTACTTTTTATACTAGATTTAGTGTGAAGTGTATATCTAGGAAAGTCTTATTTAGAAAGTGTTTGATATTTAAGTTTGTTAATTAATGATTTACTTCTTTTTCCTAGTAATTTATGTAGTGCATTATTTCACGTTCTATTTTTCTTGTTCCATTAGACATATTATTCATGGTAAAAAGTATATATATGTCGATTTTAAATTCATGATGGTGAAATATCGTATAAAAAAAAATTAATGAGAATAATTTTATTGCGAAAATGGAAGATAAGATGTTTTTTTTTTTATATAAAAAAAAAGACAATTTGTGTATAAGCAATAGAGAAAGATTTTCAAATGAAAAAAATGTGAGATGAGAAATACAAAAATAATTTTTTTTGGTGCTGACTTTTCTTTTATAAAAAGAACATGATGTTTTCTTAAAAAGACATCTTGCTTTAATGCTTGAGAGATAAATTAAGGAAAAATATTAACTTATTTTTTTAAGATTATCTTGAAGTTGTTTTTCCTATTTTTAAGGAGAATATTTCATTGTTTTCTTCTTTGAGTTAAATAGAAGACTATTATAACTTCTTTTAATTTTAGTAAAATTATATTATTGTCTATTTTATTCATCTTATTTTCTTTTTCATTATATTTTAGTGGTAAGTTATTGTATTTTTATTTTGTCCCTTAACAATTAATTTTGTAAAAATGAATAAGATTCAAAGTTAATTTCTTAGTATAACATTAAGTTATTATTGAACTACTCATAAACATTTAATCTCACATTTAATATTACATATTTTGGCATGAGTTGTGTATTAGAGATATCACATTATTATTAGAAAAAAAACAATTTTACAATACATTTAGTCAGGTTTCAAAGTCTTGTATAAATCTAGCTATTTTTAATTGAGTTTCTATTATTATAATTTTTGTTTATTAGGTACTTAAATTTTTTATACATTACAATTAAAACTTTATAGTTTAATTTTTTTTTTATCAACAGAATGGTCTTGTTTCATCCTCTTTCCTCTGTCTCCATTTGTTAAGAAATATGAAGATTTATATCTAATAAAAAAATAATATTAAAACAATAAAATTTACTAGTCCATTTACATAAATCAAAATATTATTTTATTCAAAATCTCGCATTTATTAATTCATGAAAACAACGTGATGATAGAATATACAATTAATAGAAACAAATTAAAGGATAAGAACTCTATTAAATAGCACAAAAACTCATTAGACAAAAATTATTTAAAATTAGTAAAGGTTCAATTAAAAATATATAAATATATACAAATCTTGTATATAAAAGTTGAATTAGAATTACAAACCAACATTTCCCTGACGTTCAACACTTTCAAATATAAAAATATAAAGAATATAAATATATAATGTATTTTTTTGATGAGTTTGAATTATTCTCTCTCACATTTGAGGTCAATTTATTTTATAAAATCTCTTACCTTTAAGTGATAATGTGTTTTACCTTGCTAAGGAGAAGCTAAACCAAAAATAGTTGATAATCATTGTCCTTATACTCTAATTTAGATGATATAACTTTTTCTCTTATTGTTTTACAAAAATGTCTATATAACAGTATGAAGAAATGTTTTAAGAAAGCAAGACGGAAATGTGATCATTGTAAGATGTTGGAAAAATTGTGATTAAAATAAATAAATTAAAATTAGGTTGTGTCATTTTCATTCATTCATAGTGTCGACTCAGTTGTATTGGCAATGCACAAACAAAATTTCGTAATTAACATGAAAAGTATGATGATGAAAATGTATGAATTGTTTTCACTATTGTAAAATTAAACTTAAACTTCAAAAATAATTTCAGAAAATTAAATTAAACTAATATAAATTATATAAACTATGTGAATTATTTAAATGATTATATATGAATATTTTATTTTGAATATATTTTTCAATATTATAAGTTACACCCTAATTTAGTTTAAAATTAATTTAATCCAGTACAATATTTTTAAATAATTTAATTTAGTTTAGTACAAAACGGTTTGACAGACCATATTAATTTTTTCAACTGCCGTCCCGTTTGCCTTAGAGGTCCATACACCAAAAATGGCAACTCTTTTTTCTAATAAAAATTAAAATAAAAAATAATTTAAAAAATTAGTTTTTACGTATTATATTATTTAAATAATACAAATATTTAATAATATTTTAATATAAATTATCAACACTCACTTATAAATTAAATTTTAATTATTAATTATATTATAATAATTTAATATATAAAAATAATAGTTATTATAATTTATTCTATTAAAGTAATTAATTAATTAATCAATTAAAGCTTACAAAATATTCAGTATAATTTTAATATATATATATATATATATAATTAAAATATTAAAAAGTAATTAAAATATAAAATTAATGGATGAATTAGAATTTTCAATCAATATTTTTAAAATAAGTAAATTCAATCTAGTCTATTTTTAACTATCAATCGTGAAACGGGCAAAACCGACAACTACTATTTCATGTATATATATATATATATATATATATATATNTATATATATATATATATATATATATATATATATATATATATATATATATATATATATATATATATATAGACATTCTAATATTACAGCTTAATAATAATTCAGCAATCGCCATCTGTTTGGATGTTGATAGCAGCAAAATTTGTTAATTGTCATATTCTTAGAACCCTTTTTATGATAAAAAGAAAATCATATTCTTAAAATAATTTATTCAAAAAATGATGAAGATCTTGCATTTAGATTTATCCAAACGTGGTTTAAATGATCTTAGACTACATTATCCTAAACTTATAAGCTGGCTATTTTATAAAATAATAATTATATTTTACAAAAATATTATTTTAAAAATATATACATGTGTCACAAATTATATTCATCTATACATCAAACAAATTTTTTTACATTAAAAAAATTTCATTAGCACAACTTAATTTCATTGCAATTCAAACAAAACCTATATATGGAGAAAGTAAGAATGATCTATTGAGAATCTGTTTCCAATAAAAAGACAATGATCTATGCATAAAAAAACATTCTGAAAAAGAAAAAAACATCGATGGTGATCTTTCAAGTCATGCTGACGCTCACTTTCTCACTTCCCAAACCAATTGTTAGATATATCTTCCTCAATTGCTTATAAAGAAAAAACTCATTTTCTAAACTATAATTTTCTATACAGAATAAAGTGCCTTTTGCTTTTAAAGGCACTGTCGGAATCATACTTAACCTTATCATAACACCAGTTCAAATTATTTATTACCTTTTTTATTATTATTCTCTTGAGTATTAAAATATATTATCAGTATATTATTTTTTTAAATATATTTTAAAATGATAAAATTAATATTTATTAATATATTTTAACTATTTCTGTCACTTATAACATCGTAGCAGGAGTTTCAAATGTATAAATGATGCCAAGTTTCAAAACTGATAATTAGTACATGTCAATGATGTCACTGTTCATCTCTTAAAATTTCAAATTTACTAGCAACATTCTTAAGATAAATTTTTGGTAAATTAAAATGTTGCAGGAAAAAATTTCACGAGAGATGATTTTTGGAACAAAATTTTCGAAATGCATTCGGAATAAATTTTTCGAAATGGAATTTTTGAAAAGAACTTTTTGAAAATTTAAAATGTCTTTGGGAATAAATTTTTCGCAATACTCATATATGAAATATGTTTTGAGAAAAACTTTTCAGAGCACATGAAATATGTTTCAGAAATTTTTTGTCAAAATGATTTATTTATTTTTTCTATATTTTCTCTCTTCTTTTTTCTGTGCAGCGTTCTCCTCTGTTTTTCTTCTTTGCAGCAGCGGTGGTGTGGTGTAATGCAATGGTGAAGGATGTTTAAATCTTTTCCTAACATTGTGGGAGTATAGTTAGTAATGGTAGAGATGCACCAAGAAAAACTCAATTTCTCTTAACTTTTATTGGGCTTTTAGGTTGTACGAAAGCCCAAAACAGATTAAATTGGCCCGCTTAAAGTTTGACACCGGACAATGGGACATAAATCTTTGTCAAGTTTCCAACCTCAGTGCCCTTTTGACATATAGAAAATTTTTTTCCAATAAATATTAGTAAAAAAAAATATACAGTTTCATCTTATGAATTATTTTGTTTTTAGTTTTTACATAATATCTTCTTTAGGAAAATAACTTTTTAATGGATGTGATGGTATAAATTCTTAAACTTAATGTTTGAGTTTATCTCAATAAAGCTAAGAGATGATAACATTATAGTTAATTTGAAAGGGGTTTTCCTTAAAAAGATTGGACTTAATTTATTATAATGAAATCTAAAATTTTTTATTCATTGATATTCTTCCTAATGGATTTGGATGAAACTATAGAAAGATGAACAGTCTAAACCATTTTGATGATTGAGTTGAGTTATGCCAACACAATGTGAGGAGGAATGGTCCCAAAGCACTACTATAGATGTGATTAAAAGATTGTGATGAGAGTCATGGCCAATAAGAGAGGGATGATATAGCATTCTGGTAACACGATTGTTTCCTATATATTTCACATACGACGAAACTCTCATTCACTCACCAACAAAACTTCATAGTTCACAACCACACAAAATAAGCACCAGGGTCCAAATATTTGTAGTCATTATTGTCTTATGTTTTATACAACACCAATATTTTAGACAAGTATTTAAGTAATTGTAGAAAAAAATACATCTATTATTAGATTCTATTAAAAATATTATTATTAATTAAAGTATGAGTTAAAAGTTTTATAATGAAGAAATGATTAAAAAAAATATCAAATGTTTTTCAACCCAAGAATTATCCTAACAATAAAAAATAAAATAAAAACAATCAAGACAAAAATATAAAAAATATAAGGTGAAAACATCACGATGACAATCAGAAAATAAATGTCAACACTTTATAATTAACATATTAAGTATTTATCACTATAAATTGACTCAAACTATTCATTGTGTAGATTTTTGATGTCGAATCTCCAATGAAGCGAAAGGTCCTAAAGAAAGATCATTTTATGAATTTTTATGCAAATTGTATAATGAGGTTAGAAAGTATATTATATGTTATCTGAATTGTTCTTATTGTTCTTTTATGCATTTTTTTGTAGGTTTGTAAGTGGTAGGTAGCATATACAAATCTATCATTAAAAAAAAAGCGAGACTTTTTATATCGGTTAATGTTCCAATCAGTATAAAAAGTGACACTTTTTATACATAATGTTTCAATCGATATAAAATGTGAATCTTTTTATACTGGTCATTCTCCCAACTGGTATAAAATATGAATACTTTTATACATGTTGATTCTTGAACCGCTATAAAAGATCTAAGTCGTACATATTAAACATTTCTTTTCTAGCTAACTTTCTACACCAATTTCAGAACCAATATAAAAAGTGAACTTTTTATACCGATTCTGGAATTCGTATAAAAAGTTCAATACTTTTTATACCCCTACTTCTATGTCAATTTGATAATTGATACAAAAGGCATTTCGCTGAAAAAGGACTTTTCTGCATTAGTGGTATGTGAAAGAGATTCAATGTAATATTCAGTGAATAAACTTATTCATAAATTAAAAATTCCACTTTTAATTCAAAATATAATAAATTTATTGGTCATTTACTTATTATTTGTATTTAATGTGAGACTTATAAATCATGTTAAATTTTAGTTGATTCATGTTGAAAGTCTCCTTCAATTAGAGATAAGGTTAATTTATAATATATAAGTAGATGCAAACCTTACCTTACAAACTAGTTTTCTAAGGTTGAGAATAATGAATTAGAATCTATCCTATCGAAATTTAATCTTGGTTGAATTTATTGATTCAGTCGCTATTGAACCATACATTAATATCTAGTCTCACACACAAAATTTATATACTTAAGTGTGAGAGAGTATATTAGAAGATCAATTTATAATATATAATTAATACAAACCTTACCTTATAATTAGTTTTGAAAACCTGAGTTTGGGTTAAAGTTTTAACAATCCATGACAATAAATAGGATAATAAAGTGATGAATTTGTAATTCAGATATAAGTGTTGATGTTTTTTCTGGTAGAAATTTCTTCTCTTTAAATTTTACTATCACCAGCATGGTGTTATGTGATTGGTCGGGACTGACGGGGCTCGAATCCGCAGTTTCTGCCTTGACAGGGCGGTGCTCTAACCGATTCAACTACAATCCCAGGAAAAGAAATAAGGTATAAAGCCTCAAAATTATTCCTCTAAAAAAATTACTAGCACGTCATGTTTCACCAGCACCGCTAAGTTACTTTCAACTCTCAACATAGTTTTTGTTTTCTTGCTCTCTTTCTTCAAGAGAGGAAGAGTGCGTATGTTATTTTTTGTGGTATTGGTGAATATAAGTAAAATTTTCTTTGATGAAAGAAGAGTTTTTACTCGAAAAAACAAACCAAAACAAAACATCTTAAATGATGATGTTGACCAGGTATTGCATTGTTATCGATAGCTGATAGTAAATGTTAGTAATTTTTTGTCAGCAAACGAAGTGTAATAATAGCTTCACATTGATACCACCTGCCTAGTACTAAGTAGCAATCTTTGCTCTCCTAGCTAGCCCTGGGACCAATTCAAATACGTAAAAGCCACAAAAAATAATTAAAAAATTATAGTAATCTTCATTAGTCTATTCTTATACAAGAACTACACATTTGATATTTTTCTTGGCAAACTGTTACATTCAGGAACAAATATTTTTCAGTTTCTTTTTCTTTTCTGTCAAATCCAAATGCCAACTCATTCAGCATAGCAGGATGGTTGCTCTTTATGTATGGACAAGACCAACGTCTTTTTGAAACTTTTTTTCAACTCTGACTGTTGTGATAAGATATAACACAAATTGAACTTCTGGTTAGAAATCATGTCAACTCTGGCCTATCCAAGGATAGAGATGTTCCCCATTATCAGAAACAAGATATATAATCTGATTAACTTTGTGATTATGTCTGCTAAATTATGCTGTGTCTCCACCTTATCAATGATCAAACATGACACTGTTGATATGATAAAGATGGTAATGTTTTTCTATTCTGCAGTTCCTTCCCTCCACACTATCCACTTCTGTCATGTTTGGTTTTTAGAAAAATCAAATAAAATAAAAAAAGGATCGTTTTTCCGTTGTTTGATAAGAAAAGAAAGAAAGAAAAATATACTCCTTTTCTCTTTAGCTTAATTATGTAAAAGATATAAGGAATGAAAGCAAATTTCGTAAAATAATTAAATACTGCAAATGAAAAAATGAGATGTGAGATAAATGAAGTCGTTTTTAAGCTTTTGCCATTAGAAGTTTTAGGACTGTGTTATTCAGCATTAATTCTAATTGAATAAAGAACACGTAAATTTCAATACAAAACAAGATGAATCTGCATGGTGTCTTTGAAAATCAGATAAAGTCTTTAAAAATGTATATGGTAGTTGATAAGCATAATTTGATTGAGCATGAGGGAAACACTTGCCTTAAAAGCAACAAACATGTTGTTTATCTTCACAGCAATTATTTGAAGACTGAGTTGGACAGCATGCTATCTTAGTTCCAAACCTTTAACACAGTGTGAGGTGTGGTCTGCTACCTGCTTTCAATTTGCCACAAGATATCAGGGTAAAGAGATTATCATCACCTAAAATGCCACATTTTTAATCCGGTTTAATTGTAGAAGGTACAATTAGACAAAGCTTCAAAAGAAAAGAAAAAAGTTATTATTTCTGGATTGAACTGAGAAAAGTGCTTCTAAAATATCTGTATATGTCCCCTCTTAAACAACTCAGAACAAGAAATGAAAAGCAATAACCCAACTTTTACGTTAAAAAATGTATCATCCTCAACTGTATGTTCATGATAATCACATTCTTTATTAACCATAGACAATTAATGTTTGTAAGTTTGATATTTTAAAATACAATATGCATTAACTTTTATGGGGTATTGTTTCTGCAAGCCCTCGTTCTGTGGGGATGAGGATGGAAAGAAATTTTGTTAAAGTTTTAATTAATGAAATCGCATTGTTAATTAATGAAGAAATGATTATTTTTCTCTACCAGGTTTTAAATGCAAGCTGACTTTTACCGCCCATAGGAGCCTACCTGCATAGAGAGGTTTAAATACAAATTAAAACAGCCTGCAACCATGTTATCAATGCCTAAGCAAATTCAAAGCCAATCTCAATGCATGCTGTACATTAATTAGACCTGAGTCCTGTGCCAAAGAAATAAATGAGAAACGTTGTTTCATCGTCATCGTCATGTTATTATAAAAATAAATGATTATTTTTATAATCATTTATAAAAATAGTAAAGCAAGTAACTTTTTTTTCTTCTGTTTTTAAAAAATCTAACGGGTATCGCGCCAACAGGCAAATTTGATCAGCATTATGGTGAAAACAGAGTAGAAACTTTAATAGCAACCTTGGAAAAAGCACAGGAGTTAGCCACAAAAGTTTCTATTCTCTTCTCATTGAAAAGTACTTAACTCGATGCCCCTCTTCCTTCAAAGCACTCTAATTATTACAGCAACGGTTCAAATCCCAATAGCTCTTTTATTTCAGCACCATAATCCCACTCAAAACACGGGAGTCATTTGACCAAATCCCTCAAACTCTAGGGAGGGACCAACCAAGTTTTTCAGGTCCTCCATTGTGATTTCTATTTTCTACTACAACACAACATGGTCCATTACAGATGCTAATTAACACGGCAATTATTTCTTACGACCGGTCACTTTCTGGGGAAGTCCAATCCATATTTGTCTTGTGCTCAAATTCTATTATGCAAACAACAATTAATCCAACTCAGAACTGGGATATAATCTGATTATATTATACTGCATAATACTACTCTCTCTTTACTGATAAAAATAGTAGCAGTACCCTCTTTACAAATTGTTGATGAAGACGTTACAAGCTAATTAGCATAGTTGTTCAACCAAGAATATTGTGGTTGAGTTGGAGAAGATATACATTGAACCTAGAACATAGCACACAGAAAGTATAGAACTCGTTAACGTTAGCAACCGAGGATGACGTCGTGCAGTGCTTAGAACTGACGTGGCTTACGGTTGATGTGTGAATTGGACCTGCCAGAGAAGACGCCATTCCAGATCTCAGTGAAAGCCCTGACTATAACGCCATGATGGTGCGGTGAATTGAGCTGAAGGAAGCAACTGAGAAGGTCTCTGAGATCTTGCTTGGAGTATATCTCGTTCTCCAATATCATTTGCAGCATGGAATGTCTGAAGTCGAGATAAGGGTCATCGGAGTCTTTCTCCACCGCCACCCCTTCTTTGCCAGCTCTTCCCAAACCCCCCACTGTTCTTGCAGCCTTGACGTCGGAGTCAGAAAAGTTGGAGGAATCAACGTAGGGAGAGAATGTGGTGTTGGTGTTGGTGTTGGTGGGGGTGGTGCTGGTGCTGTCAGCCCATTGGGCTGAAGAAGAGGAAGAAGAGAAATGGTTGTAGTGGTTTTTGTGGTTTTGGTAAGAGGGAAGGTTCTTGGGTTTAGGCTTTGGACGGAATATGCGATAGAGTTTTGGCCCTCTGCAGGTGCCGCAGCCAAGTTTCACGGACACTGTACTCAGAAGAAGCTTCTTTCTGGAGGCAGACATTGGTGTGTCTGCTACGAGTAGAAGAAAAGAAAGTGAACAAAACAAGAAGCTTGGTTACCTTAGTCAAAGGAAGGTGTGAGTATGTGTGGCTTTGGATAGTGGCTTTTTATTTATGGGGATGGCTTGCCATGTGACTTTGAGTTAAGAGGTCCCTACATCCACACTATACTCTAACTTCTCATCATCAATTCTTTTATTTTATTTTATTTATTTTTAAATTAAGATTCTACTAAATGTTTAGTGTTGATAAATATTTTATATAAGTAACGTGACTCTTGAAAATATTGAAGCATTTTATGTGATTAGGATTTGAATGGGAAATAGATAATTTGGGTAGAATGTGATCTGGGCCGCAGATTTCTTTTGGGTGGTGGAGGTATCTGGAAGATTGCTCATCTGATCGATCACATGCATTGAGAATGAGAGCAATTTCAGGGTTTGATAATTGGATATGAAGTTGCTGGTTTGTCTAGTTTTCAGATGAAGATGGCTATCAATTGAACAGACAAAAACTCTACTTAACTATGCATTAAATAATAGATTTGATATCCATCGTCAGGGACAAGTAGCAGCTCCATGACAGGAATCAAGAATATACATTTTTATACTTTTTCATTTCTATGCATATAAATATGCTTTTTTTATGACATATTGCAGAAACATTTGAGTAATAAAGAAATTAATTTTATTTGGGTAATAAAAAAATATAATTTCTTTGAAAAAGTCTTTAAATGAACTTCAATTTAAATACATGTTATTTTTATCTTTAAATGAAGATTAATTTAATCTACAAATGATAAATTAATACAAAACTATAGTAAAAATGCCATGTATTCTTGAATAATGAATTTGAACATGTTTGGTGAGATTATTAAAATTTAGAAATAATTTGAACAGTTATTAGAAGATTGATTACGTGGGTAAAATAGATGACATGGATTTCCAACAAAGAGTAAGGAGGTTAAAGAAATAGGTAAAAGAAAAAAACTAATAACATAGTATACGCCTTTGATTAGAAGTGTTGAGGTTGGATTCTGACGTTTATTTTGGTTTTAAATTGACCTAAAAATTTAATAAGATTATTTCTTTGGATTCAAACTAAACATATAACATGGACATGATAATACACAAGACAAGACCAGCTCAATCTAATTATTGAATACCGTATAAATTTTAATATTGTGTATAGTGAAATAATAAAACGAAATTTCAATTTACATTTTTAATATGTATAAATATATTATCATGATAGATTGACTACAATTAAGTGTAAAAGTATTACTGTAAACGCATAATGTAGAAAAATATATATATAAAGATTCAAATTCATCACCGAAGGTAATCTTTCTTATTATTGTAGAAAAAGTAGAAACAAAAGCCAATGGTGTATGTAACCAACCCAACCCAACTTGCTGCAATTGGATGAATGATTCAAAGCGCAGTAGCTGTAGAGAATAGAAAGCAGAGACCATTTTTAAGTTTTGGAATTTCATTGATCAATTAACGAAAGCAACGTAAACTACACTTATCGTGAAGAACTGAGAAAGAATTAAATACTAGTTACTTCTGAATACTCACTATATATTGTTGTCAATAGCATAGCATGCATAATCTGAAGGGAATCCTATCTTAAGAAAAATCTTAAAACCCACGTCGGTATTCACGGGGGGCAGTTACAAGCTTGTTTAGACTAATGTTTCTGATAGACACTCGTGATTTTTGCCATCCTTTTTCACCCATTTTTTTCCCTTTCTGCTTCTCCACATTATCTTCTTCATTATTATATAATAATATTAAGTCATTCATTGTCTATATTTAAGTTTATTTGTCTTGCTGATACATTGGGTCATATTATTTGTCAGGCCAGCCCAAACCAAATAGTAAGAACTATAGTTTTATAGGTTTCATATTACTCTTAAAAGTGTCTCAATTCCTTTAATAAAAGAATAACTAAAAAAAATATCATTTCAATAATAATAAATAACTATATCAGAAATACTATAAATCGATATTTTTATACAAATCCGATGAGATTAATTAATATTAGCAGGCAAGTGCAGTCGGGAGACGTAACGGGATGGTAGATGTTCGACGATATTCTTGGGAAATGATATAAAATAGGTTCAACTACCTTCATCAACATATCCAATGGAAGAGCTTCAAGGTTAATTACCCCATTTGGTGTTAGTTTCGTAATGCTTGACACCAATTTGATAAACGATAAAAACTTTTTGAGAAACGTGTCCTAAATTTCTTGGAAAAGAGGAGGTGGGGAGGGCTCAAAATGCAGTTGGCGATTGTTCTTACTTTTGTTAACAGGGAGACGAGTGATACAACGTCAGAGGGTGCAGTTGGCCATAGTTTACTTTGTACAAATGGAGGACGGTGGTACTACTAAGTCATGAAATACAGTTGTTGGTGATGAAAAAACTGTTGAATGCACTATTAAGCACTGGTAAATGAAAGAAATTACACTTTTTTTAGCATGCACTATAAGCATGGTTCCAAATTTATTTGTGGTTCAGTCCTTTCTGAGACTAACATAGAAAACTCACACAACACAAGCGAATAGCAAAAGAGTCAGACCTCATTGGTTGGTACAAGCTGTCTGCTTCTTGATGCAGTTTGCCACATGCTGAGCAACCCATAATGAGCCGGCCTCTGTGCAACAGAAACCATGGGTGTGGTTTTCTCGTTCAATAGATACGGCAACATCGGGAACCTGCTTTGAAATCTGTAACCAGAAGAAACCATAAGTTAAGCCAGAATAATCATTTAATATTCCACAGATGAGGAAGAAAGGGACAAAGAAAAATTAGTTAGGAAACATGGAAAAGAAAAAGAAACGCTTTGATCATGACTAACTATTATTTCGATGAAAGCGTTGAGTTATACAAATATTCATCCCGCTATTCTCCCGTAATTAGTGTTTAAGTTGAAGATATAAAGAATTGGTGGTATTCCAAGTCTACTTAGGATAGCACACATACATAAGCTGCGTGCTAAAACCAGTATTAGGAATTTAACACCACAAAAATTACTTGACAGCATCACAAACAATAATATCTATCAATCTTCGCATGAGTATAAAACCTTCTCCCAGGAAGGTCTATACTGTAGACATTGGATGCCCAGTTCACTCCTAGAACATGAAAGTTGAAACAAAGTAAACTGGAAGAACCCATGATGGCCAAATCAGTCCACTTTCTGTGAACAGCTGGCAGCTGGATGTTAGTTTGTTTCAGCAGTTCGTCGTTTTTAAGTTAGAGATAGTCCATTTCTTTGTAATGTCAAAGAGAAAAGAGGGAAAAACAACGTGCTTCCTGTATATCTTACTAAGAGCCAAATTATTGAAAGGTTATACCATAATATAATTTATTTTGCTCTCAGTCTATCACAATACCTGTAGTCTAAAACACAAATCAAGAAAATAAATTAAATTTAATATCAGAGAGAAATAAAGGACTACTAAAGGTTAAATTAAGTATCATATTTATAATCAAAGTACTGCAATTTTTTACATCACAATTTGATAGACTTTTGCTTTCTTTTTCTAAAAAATCAAACGAGAAAATTTAATGAACATATTTTGCTGTATTTAGAGTAGGAGGTCCACTCCATAAACTGGGGATAGAGAAAGAGGAAGGAGTTAATCACATATTTTAGTTCTTGTTGAGATTCAAACACATATCCAAACCTTCAGCTTAATGGCTAGAAAATTTAAAAGGCTGTTTGATTTCTCTGAAAAAAAAAAAAAGATCAGCAATGAAAATTATAAAAATAAAACAAAGATAACATTCTAGCTTGCTTTACTTTTTATTTATAGAGAAATCTGCTGCAAATTTTGATACATGATCTTTCATTAAGGTAAAAGGAGGGAAATAAACTTGTTAGTAAAGTTTGGAAATCTATTTAATAATTATATTGCACCATTTTGGTACCATGAATGCTCACGTAGATTAGGATAAAATCACAAGCATATAATCATCCTACACATGCTCTCCCGTGGAGACTAAATCTTTTTAAGATGCTTGAGGTACAAATGTTTGTCTCATACCTCCAGATGATGAAAAAGCTTTCCAGATAATAAAAACAGTGAGTAAAATGAATAAAAGCAAACCTCTTCAAGCAAATCAAGTGGACCCCAGTGATCGTCGACACCAAATAAAAACGTCAATTGAGCCTTCCTTTCTCTCATAAATGTCCAATCTGGTGCCTCTGAAAGCTAGCAGGTTAAGCACACGATTATAAATACAGTTTTAGATATTTTACCTTTTGAGACCCAGATGAAAATTGCCCTCTATTCCAGTCAATTTACCCGTTCATTTTTAAATTCTCAATTTCAACTTATTTTATCATTAGATGTTGTATCCTTGTGCAATTTTCAGTGGCATGCCATCTTCCACATCAGTGCAACCAGTCCCCGGTGCCATATATGTAAATCAAAAAATTGCTAGAGTAAAATAAAGTGAAACAGCTTTACTATAATTTATAAAACTTGATAGGTATATTTGTAGATAGGAAGCATTACTACCTTTCTGAATTCTGTCATGGCCATATACAGAACATTCCGCATGGTATGGTACTGTGAATTATTAAGGTTGGAATTAATACAAAAGAAAAAGTGCAGACCAATCCACAATAAAAAGCTACAACTCAATGTCAATTAAATGTAGAATGCGTTGCATTGCCACTAATAATATTAATAAAGGGGTCGATAAGAAGAATGACCAAAACAAAATGAACTAAATTACAAATTTAATGTGACTAATCATTGAAGCCTTCTTTGAACAGTAACGCTAACCTGTGACAAGTGGGAGCAAGCAGCCTCAACTGCATTGACCGACCATGACTTCCCAAGGGATTTTCTGACCACGAAACTTAAAGCTTGGACAGGTAGCAATCCTAATGATGCTATCAGATAACTAAGAGCAGCAGCTAGAACTTGGGATCTAAAACCCCATGTAACATCATTTAGTCATTTCGTATAAACTAGTCTAACATTTTCAAAAGAAAATAAGTAGAAGTAAAATTTTCATGCTTAATATTTAGTAATAATAAACATATAATTACCACCATTTAATTTATATCTGAAGTTTAGTTTCAGATCAAATTATTAAAATTGTTTTTATGCATAAAGTGAATGCCATGAGGTGTGAAATAGAGTGAACAACATCAAAATTTGTGATATCTAAGCTCGTAATGTCACTAAAAGTTCATATAATCTCTAACAAAGAAGGTAATGTCAAGGTATTTGATTGGGGAAGCGGGTTGTGTTGAGACTTACTTTGCAATTTTTCCAATAAACAACTGTTTTGTTGATTGCTGGTTTAACGTCAAAAATGGATAAAGTCCAATACAATATTTCACCTACAGAGCCCAGGAGATAATGCAAATAGACAGTTTACGAAAATCAGAAGTGATGGACAGACGGCATGATGGGATGAAGATTAATTAAATATGCATCGTTCCTATCACCTTCTCTGGAGACTTCTTGAACATTTCAATAGATATGTATGAACCAATAGAGTGCCCAACCTGGAGAGAAAATTCTAATTAACTACCAATTTTCATTTCAGAATGAACTTAAACTTTTCTGTGTTTTGAAAACATGGATAACAATTATTTACAAATTACTTTAGCTAAGAACTAGACTCAAGGTGATTCTTTGAATGTTTTCCAAAATTGCTCCATTTTAGTGAATAAAAAGATGTTTGGTGTTCCATGCAACAAGTTTTGAACTCGGTAGTCACATATCACAACGAGAAATATATTCTGATATGACACTATTAATTAGACTATAATATCATGGATGTCTTTTCTTGACAGCAATATAACATATTATTTCTCCGCGCACGTAAAAAACTCTACATACTTTTTCTCCACTTTAAGCTGCACATTAATGTCACTCCTTATATGTCGTGGTCAACAAAAATTATGTGTCTAAGAAGATGTTAACACAGTTGCCCTGACATCTATTGCATTGCAGCACAAGTGTGGTGGCAGGAGAACACAAGATAACCATAGTACTGGCTCAAAATTTTAAATTACTAAACACCATTAAAATAGTAGAAAAAAAATCATTTTGTATTATTAACTGACTACCATTTTTCATATACAGATTTTTTTTGTCGCTAGACAGCATTTCGGTATTTTAGCACCTACAAACTCTTCAAATCAACATGACTTTGGAAAAGAATAATGGACATGAGATATAGAAGAACCCACCAGTAATATAGGAATCTCAATATTTTGCAACTCCTGTCTGATGAAGTCAATCTACAAACACACAAGGAAAATGAAGACTTTGACTACTATCACTAATTAGCATTGCTAAGTCAAATTATTTAAATCAAGAATGACGAATGTCAATCATAAAAGCACGGAAGATTATAAAATGACAGAAAACTGTAACGATCAAAAGAGAGGGAGAGGGAGGGATGAATGCATGTAGCATAAATATGACAAATTCTCAATATGCCAATACAAAAGCCAGCACATGACATAGTAGAAACAATTCCACGATGACAATTCTTATTTCTTTTCAACAGTTGAGCACAGTGCAATCTGAAATGAAAGTTTAAATACTCAATTCTACCACAGTTTTCATACTATTCAACAATAGATTAGATAAACCTATAACATTTCATAGAACTTCTGAAAAAGAATGGAAAACTTCAAAGGTATTCTTATTCACTAATTTAATCAAATTTTTTTGTAATAGAAATTAAAGGGTCAAGGCAAGTTAGGACTTCCTGCTGTACAGCACACTAAGTCTAACCAATTTATAAATTAAGATTGAAATAAACCATTGATAAGTTTCTCCAACCAAAAACAGTCAACGATTACTAAGATCAAAATAGTAAGCCTTATTACCTTGTGATCAATTTGTTCCTGTAAAGAAAACATGCGTCCATGTTCCAAGTCCTGGAAATAAAACTCTGTGTAAGAGACGTTCTAATGCCGCGCAAGCAAATCAATCGAAACAAAATGTATGAACCTTTCTTGAGTGAGAAACATGGCCGATAGCTGCTAGTTCACACAGAAACATTACTAGTGAGCCTAATGGTCACCAAATATCCATATAAGTAGCTAGAAAGAAAGTGCTTCCATTATTTTACTTACCAGTTACAGACGCAGTTCCCTCCAGCAGCTCATATAGAAATTCCACAAAGTCCTTGTAGAATAAAACAACACCTGCAACAATCAAAAACACCAAAAGGCTCAAACAACCAAACAAACCTAACATGGAAACATAATCGGGCAAGTACACTATCAAGGCCACACCTGGGTTTCCAGGAACAAGCAGAACATGCAGTTTAGGAGCCTCAGCCCGAATCTCCAATACTTCAGAAACGTAACTACACAAAAGGACATATTAATGATGGAATAAATAAATGAAATCGTCAATTTAAGGTTCGATATTCCAATACATACCCTGAAACATTGCATAATCGAAAATTAGCACGCCTTATAGGTTTGGTAAGCAAGTTATCGTTCACAGTCATGCTGTAATTAACCAAACAGTTGGCTCTAAACCTTGTCCTGGAAGACAAAATTTTACAAATGAATTGGTTATAAAAAAATATATTAAATTAATTTAGGGAATCGTTATAGCCGAAAATCTTATAATGTAAAATTCAGGATAAAATGAAGTGTTGATATGCGACCCAAATGAAAATGTAACAGAAATGCACATCTGAGAGACAGCACTGTGAGGTTGATGCAGTGCCAATTGGTATATGCACTTAGAACTGTAGAGAGAAGAAATGAAAAGAAGCACTATTGAAAAGCAAGGAGAAAAAGGGTAATGGAAGAAGTAAGAGAAGGTACCTGGAGGAAGCTAGGGAAGGCAACAGCACGGAGTGAGCGAAAGATCGAGCAGTCCAACCACCGAGGCTGGGAAACATTTGCTTTTAATGCGTTAGTTACAACACACACAGTTAACTATGGGTTTTTTTTTTTTTTTTTCTCTTACAAAAATTGAATAATATTATAAATAAATGAAGAAAATATGACAAATTATAATGGAACACACGTACGTATAGTAGAATTAAAAACTTAGCATGATATTCGATGTTGTTCCTCTATTATTGCTAAATAATATAAAATTAATAAATTTTAATACTCGTATTAAAAGATGAATTTTAAATTTAACTTAATTTCATAAAATTAATTTATACATAAATATATATTTTGGATTGATTCTATTTATTTGAAACTTTTAACTGTATATAATATTCTTAGTCTCGGTAATTCAATGCAACTAACTATTCCTTACAAAAATTTAAACTCAAACATAAATTTTCAAGCAAGAGGGTGAAAATTCAGTAAAGTAAATGAATAACTATAAAATGTCGAAGGAAATTAATATTTTCCTTCTGTCTTTGTGCATCTCATTTTCTTACTTTCCTACTCACTAATCCACTGTATGATAAATCCACTGGAACAAAATAATGTGCTTTTGTAATTCATTTGAAATGCACTGTAAATTATTAATCATTTTTTTAGTGTTGTTAATGGTTTTGTATTTAAATTGTTATAATCATCTATGTTAATTTCTCAAAAAATTTCTCAGCTAATTTTTATATATTACTGTAATGGGTAAGAATAATGAAATTTTGAGAGTGTAGTTAGTGCATTATGCATTGAGTGTAGATAATAGCTTATGTGAGTATTGTTGATTATTAAAATATTAAATAAACTACTTTAAATATTATAAAAAAAAACTTTTTTTCATTTCATACATATTATAAAAAAAATAATACATATTTTTTAATATATATTGTTGTCGACGAATTATTGAATAGAATATAATTAAGAAAATTCGTTATAAATAGGTAAGATATTTTTTATGCATTAAAATTTTATACTTGTTATATTTAGAATATTGTGTCAACTAAATAATATATTATGATTTAGTTGATTTAATTTTCATTAATCAATATAGTGACTCCACACGTGATTAAACATCGATAACTTTTATGTACTTCATTACATTTTAATGTATTTGAATAAATATCCACATTTATGTAAACGGATAATGATATTTAGATAATATTTTTTTTATAACATTTAAACATTGATTACGTATTGTCAAAAATTATTCCGCAATAATGTTTATTATTATTATTATTATTATTATTATTATTGATTGTGGAGTAATTTTTTACTAATCACATATTGACACGTAATCAATGTTCAAATGTCAAAAAAATGTTGTCTAAATATCATTATCCAAATTTTGATACTTACTCTTTTGGGCAAATGATATTTCAATTTTTTTAATATAGTATATGATTGAATTTATTTATAATTATAACTTCACAAAAACATATAATTTATAATTTAAAAAAACAAAATATTATAGTGTATTTACATAGTCGAACATATATTGTGAAAATGAGTTATATAAAATTCTTTCTTTTTTTATGCGTCAAACATTTTCTTTTATCTTCCTTTCAGTATTTGTCTGTAAAAGACATTATAACATTCAAGTTAAGAGGATACATATCAATTGCTATTATAAAAATGAACATAAATTGTTTACCTCGATGAGTCTACTACTTATAGACTAATTATGAGTATTGTGGGCCCTTACCTATAGGGTTAGAATGGACCAAGTTGCTCTTTAATTTTTCATGCAAATTATTCTAAGTTGAAGAATAACATGTAATAGAGTATTACAGATTGTAGTAGACCAATAGTAGTTTGACTTGTGGTCAAGTACGAACAAATTAGCTTGTTCGTACCCAGTTTGTAACCATACTTTAAACTTTTTTGTCGTTACGCTCTTTGAGACTTATGGGGGGTTGTTATACATGTAAGGTTATTAATAAAGATATAAATTTTCTTTGCAATTGATTTATGGTATGGGACGACTATCGAGTACCTATTATCAATATCATGTTTTCATAAGTCAACTAATTACCAACTACAACTATTTTACTGAATTTATTGAAGTTCTTCACATGCCTTATAGTCATGAGAAGATTAGGGAGTTGGTGTACTATACACGATCTCCTCCAACCAGACCATAAGTCGGTGTTTTCCAACCTGGCCACAAACCGATCTATTTGTACTCGGCCACAAGCTAAATTGTTCTCACTCTATCACAATCTGTAATACTTTATTGTGTGATATTCTTTAACCTAACATAATCTCCATTAAAAGTAGATGGGCCACTAGGGTCAACTTGACCCTAAAGGTAAGGGTCCATAATTGTTATCTATCATATCCTACTAACTTGGACATCAAAATATCTTTTATAGATACATTACTATATACTCAGAGGAGACGAAGAAAAGAATGTTTGATGCATGAAAAAGAGAAAAAAAATCTATAAAACTCATCTTCACATTCATAAGTGCATATAGATGAAAAATGTTATAATATATAATTTTGGTCATAATATCTTTATAGTACTTTTCGCACATAGTATTATCAAACTTATTGTTGATATCATTTTCACTTAATTTTGTAATGGCTAATTGTGATACTATATTGATAGGAATAATAATAGAATGTTTCAAACTACATGGTTTAATTTTTCATCAAACAATATTGAATGAATATTATTGATTCATGGATTAGAGTTGCTTTGGACGTTTAAAATTGCTTAATTGATATATTTCGTGTAAGGTTGGCATTCCATAAACTCAAGATCCAGTCAAAAGGATGAGTGCAATCCAAAGACAATATCAACTCAACTTCTACGTTATCCATTTTATTTTCACTTTCCTCACTCCTAATTTATTATTTGCAAGCTGCTTGCAAGACTTACAATCTACGACATTTACTTGTAAAATGAAAAGAAAAAACCACTAATTCTTAGAAAGATAATTTATCTTTTTAAAAAGATATATGTTAAAATATTAACAATTATAAATATAATTTTCTTTCAAACTCCTTTACGTCAACAAAATGCATTCTGATATATTTTAAGAAATAAATGCAACAAATTAAAAGCAATTTAATTGGTGGACATAATGGTTCAAACAGGGCAAGTCTTTTGCTTGGAAAGTCTATATACAAATTACAACCATGAGTGTTATTTTGCATAACTCAATTTTACATTCGTGACAGTAAATTGTTGATTAATCTGAATTGTTTTAATTAAATGCAGAAAATTGTCTATTTGTCACTGTTATAATTATCCATTACATGAAATAGGCAATGACGTAACTACAGAGAGTAATATATTATGAGTGTTGGGTGGGGTTTGTTGAATTGGTCATAACACTTTTTTAACAATTTTTTGACGATATATATGTGATAGTTTTTGATTGGTCTGTGTTAAATAATTTTTTAACATAAATTCAAATAGACTAATAAAATAATGACACGTGTCCTATCATTAATTTTTAAAACAAAAATAAAATTAAAAAAAAATATTACTTCATCCCGTTTGACAAACACTTTCCTGCGCATAAAGTAATTTACAAATTAAATTAGTTTAGTTTTAAAGAAGAAAACTATAATGCAATACGATAAGTTTTCTTGTAACATTGTTCAGTATGTCATTGATATTTAAAGAAAATATAATGACTTATAAAATCTTCATTAAAAAAAGGCTTTAATAATAAAGCTTTTATAGTTTTAATTTTAATGGACTGATTATATCATAATTTATAAGATTTCATAAAAAAATAAAAATATGAAATTATAAGATTAGAGTTTTATTACCAAACATTCAAGTTACAACATTAGTATAAAATAACAATAAAAAAGTAATCAATACTTTTTTGAATTATTTTAATAGTCAATGCTATATATTATTTCTTTTTCTCTGCAGCTATGGAGGTTAAAATTAGGTGTAATTCAATATTTTTCTAAGATGGGGTTTCATCGTCATATCCAATCGTTCATTCTGCAGGAGACCCTGGGCATCTTTTTTCTGGTTTCTAGAATTAGATGTTTGTGTCTGTTTTCTGTCTACAATATGGGAATAAATCTTCATTCAGTGGAAACTACACAGTTCAACCAATATTTTTGGTCAACTTTCAATTTCAGCTAATTACGGAGGCAATTTCTTGTTTTTGACACCCTAAGACTTGTAAACTATTAAACAACTTTTCTTTTTTGCCTAAAATATATTTTTCATAAAAAAGTGTACGATTAATTTTATCAACCTAGATGTTCCGTTAACAGAGCCATATATAAGCCATATGTATTTTATTTCCTACTTATAATGATCAAAATCTAAATAGAAGTTACCCAATCTGAATTATAGTTTATTAAAAAAATAATATGATTGGTAATGCTCACAAGTTAATGAGACTTAATGAGTCAAATGGATAACTTTTCAACGTAATATTATTTTAACGTAAGTTATCATTAAATATTAAAAAAATCCCTGTCCATGAAACAATAGCACCATTAAATTAATCACAGACGAAAAGACTTTACCTTGCTTGTGTTGAAGAATATAGATTGTATGCATGGATGCGCGTATCGTATATTCAAGAGAAAATTTGAGAAAGTTAATTAATTCTTCTTTAAGCTGGTCAAATCACTCATTGAACTCTGATATTTATCATATTATTCCCTCATATTTTCGTCATTTTAAAAATTAATCTATCTATATAGGTTGCCATTTGCATATCAGCATTAGGAAGAGTCCCAATTGCATGGCGTGAGTGATGACAAGCATGTAAAGATAAGAACCAGTGAACAGTTTTGTTATTTGAATACGATGTGGTTGGGTCAACAACCATCATTCATGGCATTACATTTTCTACAACTAAAGATTAACTAATCTATCTAATTTTCTCCTTTTACTTCTCTCATATTAATTACATATCTACTCTATTTTTTGTACATAAACTATAAAGAATCATTTGCTCTTGATTGACCTAATCAACTACTAAGGTAGTGCTCACTTCCTAACATCATTCGAGTACACAAATATACTTTCAATGACTTTGTTTGTTGACTTTTATTTAAAAAGTCTAGAATACCCTAATTGTGCATGAAAATTAATTTCATCTTACAATGCATTCGAAATTACGTGAAGGGATTATATGGCTGCGTGCCTTAACTGCCAAACGGTGAATCAGTTTTACTTTTGGTAGAATCCTCGTGAGTTTGCGTATGTCACAAGAAATCACGTTTAATATTTCTCTCTCTTACGATTATTTTAATCTTTTTCATTTCTGGGATTGTTCCTTCTCATGACTGCGATCATCCCTATATATATATATATTCTCTTTTTTCGCAAGTCTTGTTCACCAATTCAGTTTTTCATAAAGAGACAGGGTCTTTCTTCCAGAGGATTAACCTTACGTTTTCCAAATTTTGTATAGTTTCAAGTCTGCACTAGTTCGTTTTCCTTAGCGATTAAGGGTACCCCAATCGGTCTCAAGCTTGAACTTCGTTTGTCTCTGACCTTGTCAAACGCGGGGACTCAACCCAGGCGCGGGTTTATTGGATTCTGGTAGAACAGGTGAATGCTGGGCAAACGTTTCTTGTTTTTTTTTTAAAGGAGAAAGAAAGACATTGTGTCACGCTACTGTAACTGCAATTGCGCCAAATCCCCAGCAAAGCTTTTTGACGGTTCGTAATTTTGATGGGTTGTTTGCTTTGGTTGCAGAGTTTGTGCTTGTCGTGGTAAGGATCGGAAATGTTGGGAGATTTCATAACTCGATGTCTTATGTAAGTGTGGCCTTTTACGATTCTTTCGTGTTCGAAGGTTTGATATTCTGTTCGATATTCATATACCATCTTAAATTTCAGATTGCTTCTGGGGTACGCGTATCCTGGATTTGAATGCTACAAAACTGTGGAGAACAGCAGGGCTGGTAACGGTGAACTTCGATTCTGGTGTCAATACTGGTACTAAAATCCATCTTCCGTTTGGCTATATGGTTCTGAAATGTCCTATTTGGCTTTTGATTGCTATAATTTCAGTCATATGATTACATTTTAATTATTCAAGATATGGGATGTGGGGGAAGGATGAGCGTAGATCTTACTAAGGATTAAGAACGAAAAACTTAGTGGTTGAGTTTTGGTCAAGAAAGAGATCTTCTTTAGGAATATCCAAAGGGAGGTCAATACCTTGAAGGGTGGAGTAAACAGAGAACCATGTGCACCTTTATCAACGTGAGAAATATTTTAAGACCAGAACCAGTTGTATAGATAAGAATATGATACTGGTGTCGGTATGTGTAATCATCCATTCAGAGGTTTAATGAGTGTTCTTTTTCTTGCAAATAGAATTGAGAATTACTGTTGATTTATGCAGAGCTTGTAATATTTATGGGGAAGTTGAGGAAGAAAGTTTTTGATTGATACCTTGTCAAAATTTGTGCTAAATTTTTATATATTTGTAGGATCATTGTAGCACTTTTCACAGTACTGGAGAATTTTGCAGATGTTGTTATTGGATGGTGAGTCTTTGACATTTTATACATTTGTATAATGCTGAATTTGATTTAAACTTAAGCAAAAAATTAATAAACGCCGAACATTTCTGTAGGCTTCCCATGTATGGAGAGTTGAAGCTTGCACTGTTCATCTACTTGTGGTATCCGAAAACTAAGGTAAGCATATAAAAGCGAGGATGATGCCTCTTTGGCTCTTTTTAGCTTGCTTTTCTTTACACTGTATTTTGTTTGTTGCTTTTAATTTGTGTTGTTTACTAAAGAAGGTTATTAGGATTTGCGTGCAAGTCTTGCTTTAAAGTTTGTGGAAAGGTTATTAGAATTTGCGTGAGTCTTGCTTCAACAGTGTGGAAGAGTAAATTAGAAGAATATTTGGACAGTTAACAGTCGTTATCTTCTTATTTATATTTTATTTTGTCAGTTTATAAATAACCAGTTTGGAACTTTTTCTGAAGTGAAAAACATGGTTGATTTCTAATTGGTTGGTAATAATATTGCTTGATGCAGGGTACCGGATATGTTTATAATGCAATTTTGCGTCCTTATGTGTCAAGCCATGAAAATGACATTGAAAAAAAGTTCCGAGAGTGGCGAGCTAGGGCCTGGGATTTGGCCATCTTTTACTGGCAAAACTGCACAGAGTTGGGGCAAGCGACAACTTTCCAGATTCTAGATTTTTTGGCTGCTCAATCTAAAAAGTTTTCCAGCAAATCCTATGCTAAGGTAAATTAACTGCTACGATAAAAGTTTAATGTTAATAAACAATGCAAGTCTCATGCAACTAGAGAAAAGAAAAAATATCAATGAATCCATTTTTTACTAAAATTATTTATTTGGGTTCTAAATTTAATTTTAAAAGATATATATAAAATTAATTTTCCAGTATTAAAAATTGTGTGGTATGGAGGAGAGAAGCTGGAATGTCAGCAATAAATAATATTGAATGGGGTGGTCTTCACAGAGGAAACGAACTTGCGATCTATTTCCTTTATTTACTTTAAATAAACTAAAGTGAATTTTACGTATAGATTGTGTTACTGAAGATAAATGTTGCATTGCAGAAAAAGGAAAAGATGGGTCCAACTCCAAGCGCTCCACCATTGTCTTCAATTCGAGATTCTCTCTTTGAAAACAATTATAACAATTCTTCAGGTCGCAAGAACAAGAAAGGAGACTAAGAACCTTTGATAAAGCAGAGTTCTATACAGAACTGTGTAACATTTTTTTGTACATACTTCAACCCCGTAACCACTCTGATTCTGCTTGTAATATAAAGAATGCTTTGCTTTTGTCCCTTCTCTTTTGAAACACTTCAATTGATGATTCATTCTTTCATTCATTCGTATATAAGTTCGAGGGCACAACCATTAAAGGGAAAAGCAGAGCTATGGAAGTCCTATACGGTAATTAAAAAAATAAAAAATAAATAAAAAACCAGGAGCATATCCTTATCCTATTCTTGAATCAAACACAAAAGTAAAGGACTTGCAGCTGAACTAAATATCAATCATTCATATGAGTGTGTCCGTTGTCAACACACGTGGATCCTGATAGCGTGGAACATTCGACGGAAAAATCGGGAAACGGCGGGGATCAAGTGGTGGAAGATGAAGTCGAAGCAAGCTGCGGAGAGGCGGCGGAGGAAGTGGGGGGTGGAGGTGCCGCCGGGGGAGGCGGACATGGGCTGCAGGTAGGCCCAAGCAGCCTGTTTTACCAGGCGATTGCGGATAGAAATCTCTTGACTGGAGTACGCGGAAGAGGTGGGGGAGTTCACTGCAAAGTTGGGGGAAGGGAGCACGTCTCGGAGGGACGTGTAGGAGGTGGAGAAGGGGGATTTCAATGATACAAGTTCCAAGCTCGTGGTGCGCGGGGGCGCAGTGGCGGGGAGGGAGAGTTTGGTGACCGGTGATGCGGCGGTGATGGAGTTGTGGCGGCGGAGTGCAGTGGACTCTGGCGGGAGGTGGATGGTAGTGACGGTGGTGGTGGAGTCTGGCATGGAGGCAGTCGTAAAGCAAAGCGTGTTGTTTTGTGTTGTGTTGAGTTGTGGTGGACTAGTAGCGAGAAACACGCGGTGGAAAAACTGGGAGCCTAGGAGCAACAGAAAGTGAGAGAAAAATAATAACACGCGATTCAATGTACACCAAAAAATACTACTAAAATAAAACAAATTAGTTAGAAATGGTCCAACGATATTGCAATTATTGCTTATGTTTTTCTTTTGGTTTGTCTTTATCTTTTCCCTAATTCAGATCATCTTTTCTTCTCCAACAACTTGGACCGATCCACTCTTCTGTATCTGAATCTTACTGAGATCCATTGTCTTTTTTTAATCTAATTTTCTTTTTTTTTCTTAATTTTATTTTATCTAATTTACTAGTTTTACTTTAATACTAGAACATACAATTATCTTTTTCCACTTGCTTATTTATTCTCACCTACCCTTTATTGCACTTTTTTAGTATAATTTATTTGTAAACAGTAAACATCATTTAAAAATAATGTATAAAGAAAAGGATATTGGGAGTTCATAATTACTACGGAAAGAAATAATGAAATTGAGCTCATAAATTTATTATTACTAAACTTTCCAAATGGGATAAATAAACCATGAACACACTTTAAATAGTACCTTTCAAAATTAAAACTTTAAAGTATACCAATTAATAAACGCATATATAGTTATGTTACGTACAATATACTATTTTATTATCATTTCAAGATGAGCAAAGGTTGAACATATACTATATTCTCCCTTTCAATTTAAGATGAACAATTGATAGCAACATTAAAAAGAAAAGGAAATAACTTGTTATAGTTTACAAGACCACGTATTGTGGTAATTGACCACTTTTCCTTAAAATGGAGGAAAAAAACGCGTTATTTTTATAATTATGAATATCCACCGTATAAGAGTGTGATAGCTCAAGTTTAATTTTAAAGTCATATATTTATTTATTAACATTTAACATAAGAGAAAATAAAATATATATTATTTTAACCTTAAATACTTGATAATATCATATTTTATTGTGTTTTTGTAAAAAATTATTTAATTAATAATAATGAAAAAATTTCACATCCATCGTTTTTTTAACATAAATTTAAACAAAATATTATCTCGGAAAGTACCAGATATTTTTATTTATCCAATTATATTGTATTTTAGGTTTTCTGAAATAAATTTCACATTTATACTAAAAAATGAAAAAACAAATTGTATATAATAATTGTGTTTTGTAATGAATATTTTTCATTGATAATAAGTTTATTTTGCTAGAAATGGATTATATAAAAAAAGGAATGAGTTTAATAAATATCTTGTTTCTTTTTTGTGTGTAAACATGATATAGTGATATTATATAGGGTGTTGCTCTCTACACCTCCCCAAGTGGGACTTGTACTTCCTCATTAATTTAATTTATTTCAATTCTATACCTCCCCACTATTTTCTTTATTCCAAAAATACCCTACACTTCCTCACTATCCTTAACAATATTTCTCTCTCTACATTAATGGAGCATTCACATGATTCAGATTTGAATTTGTAACATACTACAAAATATAAAATTAAGAGGAAACTTCAATATTAGTACTTCTACCATTTCCATTTTATAAAATTAAAAGTTAGATG
>NC_028353.1:6470444-6587115 GCF_000741045.1 Vigna radiata var. radiata
AAAAAAAAAATATATTCAACAACTAAAATAAGATTGAATCAAACTTATTTAAGAAAATATATTCAAATTTAAGTCATGTAGATGCTCCGTTAATTGAGCCATGTAAATGCTCCATTAATGTAGAGAGAGAAAGAAAAAGATTATTAAGGATAGTGGGGGAGGTGTAGGGTATTTTTGGAATAAAAGATAATAGTGGGGAGGTGTGGAATATTTTTGAAATAAATTAAATTAATGGAAGGTCCCACTTGAGGAGGTGTAGGGAGCAACACCCTATTATATAAGGCATAAGTTTAACAAATATCTTGTTTCTTTGTGTAAACATTATAGTGATATTATATATTAACTTATAATATTGCAAAATTATTAATTTGAACGACACATGATGTTACTAATATGAATAGTACTGATTTTTAATTAAAAAATACCAAAGTAATAACTTAAAGATAAATCATCAGTAAATAACTTGGGTTTTAAAGTTCATTAACAACTTCAATTCATTACGATTCAGCACAATTTCATTTCCTTATATTAATATAGTTTTTGTCAAGAAAGAGGGAGACCATAAGATGAATCAGAAAAAAAAATATATTTTATTTAAATAAATAGAAGATAACTTAATTTTTTAATTATTCTTGTTACAGTCACATATAACTAAAGTAATTTTTTTAACAAAAATACATACTCTCATATCCGAGATATCTTGAATCTAAAAGGTTAGTGTGTTGTAATGAGACCAAGATCTCATAAGTCAAGATGACATTATCTTGACATGAACATTTCGACTGAAACAATAATGCACATCTAGATTATGTAGGTTTTCCAAAATAAGATTAGCCAATCAAAAATTAAGAGAATAAACCAGATTACCAAAACACTAACCTATTTAAGTAAAAATTTACATAAAATACTAAAAATAATATTGATGTAATTCTTTTAATATTTATTACTAGGTATATACCTAACTTCAGTGTTAGATGTTTACAAATACGTTGAACATTTGGAAGCTATTCAAATAGGACATCTCGGTCTTAATAGTAAAGTAGTGTGATACATTTGAGATTGGTAAAGAAAAATCAAGAAATATTTATTGTGAACAAGTTGGGAGTTTATTAAAAAGAAAAAAATTGTCTAAATATTATAACATCTACTACTCGCAAAAATAATAGTGTCAAAAACTATGTCAAACATGTAATATAAAGCCATTTTTAGGAAAATACTAATTTTACTTTAATGATTAAATATGTACTATTTTATTGTTCACAAAAGTTGGAAAATAAATTGTCGGGATATTTAGATTAAAAATTTGATAAAGATCTTTATAGACGTTGAGGTAGATGAAGTGGTCCAGTGTTTGCCAAAGCCACACAATTTCTATAATAGAGACTTCTCATGGAAATAATACAATACAAATCAGAGACAATTCAATTATGGTTTTCAATGTGTTTGGCAGGTGTTATGTTATGTGTGTGATTTTATATTCGTGTTATTTAAGATAAGTCTCATGAGTTGGACTACTAACTACTTCCATCAATCTATTTAATTAATTTAATTTAATTTATTATTTAACTTGATTACTAAAAATTATGTTAGATTTGACGTTTATTTTTTAAAATATGAAATAAGTTACGTATTTATAGTTACTCTCTTTAAATTGTTCTTTGTTTCATTAAAAAAAAAACAGAGAGTAGGTTTTAAAAGCAATTTCAAGTACAAGTTTTTTTTTTCCTTTAAATTAAACTATAATACTCCACTTCTACTATAACTTAGCATACTTTGTAAGTGTAACATTCTGGTAAAGGCTAAGTACGTTTAACTATGGAGTTCTTATGGGATAGGTTACCGAAAAGTAAATGCATTTGTTGATCCTTCAACAGTATAGTCCCATACTTATACAATCTCTAGATCTCTCTCATTCCGGTATATGTTCGATTCGTCCATGTGTCCCTTTCACTGGAAGTCTGCCAGGAGCCGCTCCTTGTCCGTACCTCTTGCACCAGCAATCACTCCCCGCTCTCGTTAGTGCTCGGATGTCACACTAAGAATTGATAAATAAAATTTTTAAGTTAATTTATGATTGATATAATTTAAGATTATCACCTTTGTATATTCAAGTTCCACACCACATCTCATATTTCGTGTCCAAACTCATAGTTCTCCTTGAGGGAAACTTTTGTAGTCTACACTTTCCTTGTTTTTGGGTGGTTGGCATGGCACAAAGCTTCAATCTTTCCATTGCATTGCTTTTGATTGAAACAACAATAGTGTTGGACATTCTTTGTTACTACTTTGGTAACTACGCTGATTACTTCAAGGAAGAAACCATTGCTAAAGCTTTGTATTCCATAATGCTTCCAATGTGGTGCTGGTGAATACTTTTGTCATATGAAGGAGAAGGAGACGAGAGCAAGAAAGGCGAAAGAAGAAAATGAAGGTTAGAGATTTGGAAACCTTGTGTTGAAAAAAAATTAAAATAAAATAAGAAGATACTTTTTATACTAATTATAATTAGAACCAGGATAATTTTTCTTTATTACAAAAAAATCATTGTGTCTACTTTCTATACCAGTTATAATTATAATAAGTATAAATTTTTTTCTTATTTATTATAAAGATGTCACCACATTCAATTTTTATATTGATTATAATTAAAAATGGTATAATTTATTATTATTATTATTATTACAATAATGTCATCATGTATCCTTTCTGTACCAGTTATAACTAGAATCAACATATTATTTATTTATTTATTAGTAAAATATCATTGTGTTCATTTTCAATACTTGTTATAACTACAACTGATATAAAAAGTGTTATTACACTTACAATTATGTCATTACACCACATTTTATACCTAATGGATTATAATTGGTATAAATAGTAGGTGTAAAATGTGTTTTTTTGCAGTGATGAAGTTAAGTTCTTTCTTTGATAGTATCTCGACTACCATGTGTACAATAAGTGATTCTTTTGACAATAATAACTTTTTAGTAAAACACGCATGACAAAGAGTTGTTGGTTGCTTTACCATTTTGGATTTATATATCTATGAGCATGGGTAATGGATTACACTTTTGTTTGGTCAAATTCTTGTCATTGTAATTTGTTGTTGTTGCTTTTCACTTTCTATGAAGCTGGAATATTATTGTTACTTTGATTTTGTTCCATACTTGTGTAGTTGATGGAGTTGAAGGGTTTAATGTTGGGATGAGATTATGAAGACTTGGTTAAAGAATGATGTGTAAGCTCCTCAAACGCTATTGTAGATGTTGTGTTTCCCAGTTGCTTGATTAGTATTTTTGTTGCTTTGATGTGTAACTTCCTTTGATGGTGTACATGCACATCATGGTTTGAGGTTTAAGATTGCCAAATGTTCTCATGAGAGGTAAGTTCAACATAAAACATGAATGATTATTTAATTAGGTTATTGTATGAATGACATATTTATGTTAACAACCATAAATGATATTTCGATAAAATGGTCACATTATTATATCATGCACCACGTGACTAATTGAAAAATTAATGACATATCTCCTACGTACAATTTTCTCGTTATATGTTTTTCGGGTGGAGCGAACTTTTTTATTTAGATACATATTACTAAATGCTAGTCAAATTGGTTTAATGAAAAATCTCCATGATAAACAATAACGTAATGAAAATAAAAACCTCTGAATTAATTAAATTCATTTATTCAATTCTCGAAACAACAAAATGAGTTTCTTATACTATTTTTAGAATTGTTATATCTATACGATTTAACAAATTCTCTACTAAAATAGAAAAAAAAAAGCATAATAATTTGTGTTCATCGTGTACAATTCAAAGTTATAATCAAGATACTAAAAAATGTTCAACCAAAGATGAATAGTGAAATATGATTTTATTTTGATTAAGTCGATATTCTATTTTTATACAAGAGACCACAAATTACAAGAAGGTGTAATATTAAAATTTTTGTTTACGTATTGAATGAAATATAATGTAATTGTGAGAAATTTTAAAAACTTCATCTACCATGTTGACACAATCTTGTTATATACAAATGTATTCACTGATAATATAACGTCTTCATCGATCTTTTATATATATATATATATATATATATATATATATATATATATATATATATATATATATATATATATATATATATATATATAATATTATGCTTTGTTCAAGAATTGAGGCATATAGATTATTAACTGATATACAAGAAGCATAAGTTTGTCTCAAACCTAAATAAATTCAAATTGGAATCCATTTGAGATTTTTTTAAATAGAAACATACAAAGTGACCCTTCTACTGTCACATACCTAACATTTAGGGATGAAAAAGAAATTCGTGCTCGCGGGTACTCGCAGATTAAATCTGTTGTGGATAGTTGGTACCCGCAGGTAATAGGTATTCGCGGGTAATAGGTACATGTGGATAGTAGGTAGTGGGTTTTTTAATATCTGTTTTTTATTGGGTCAGATTCGGGTTTTGTATTATCCGTACCTATGTGGGTACTCGTTACCCGCTTAGAAGTTAAAATTACATCTTTGTCCTTAGTTTCCTATGCATAAGTTCCCTTTTTCTCTCTCTATTCTCCTCTTATGTAGCACTCTTTCTTCCTCCCACCATTCTCCTTTTATTTTACTTTTCTCATTAACTTCCCTTCCACCTATCACATTTTTTCTTTCCTCCCTTTCATTAAATGTTGCGGTCCACACTAAAAATACGTTTTATTATTTTTTTATTCTTTTCTCTTCTTTAATGACTCCCACACTCATTGTAAGTACCTTTAATTTAAAATATAAAACATTTCATTTTTTTTTCAATTTATTTTAGATTATTTCATTTAAAAACTTATAGAGTATTTTTTTTAGATATTTGTGAATTGAAAACGGGTATCCAACGGGTACCCGCAGGTTTTAAAATATCCGCGGATATTTTTTAAACAGGTACCCGATGGGTAACGAGTCGGGTAACAGATACATTTTCATCTGACAGATCAGATTGTAGATAAACACTATTCGTATCTGATCCGACTCGTTGCCACCTCTACTAATACCTAATCACATATAATAGGAAGAATTATTGACTTTAAGAGTCAACTTCAAATAACTAGATAATTAATGTATTACACGTCATGTTTGTATTATTTTGCGTTCCAAACCTTTTTTTCTCTTTACAGTGATATTTTTACACCATAATTCTTTTTACATCCATTCGTTACAATTTTTAATTTTATTTCTTTTCTTTAAAAATGTAAAATTAACTTTTGTTAAGATAATTTTATTCTTATAAAATTGTCAAAGTCAAAGAGTATCAAATATTTTTTTTCTTACTTTTGATACATTATTTATTGATCCTTATAAAAGAAATTATAAATTTTGAAAATGGTTTAATGCATTTAATGACATCAATTCCATAAATAGTAATACGTTGATCAAGATTTCATCAGTAAAATTTTTCTTAATTTCAAAGAAAACACAATAAGTTACTTAAATGATTTTTTATAATAAATTTTATTTTTTTCAAGTTTTGACACGTGCTATGCAAAATAATTATAGACATAGAATGAACACTGTTAAATTTGTTGTCATGAATACTAGTTTGGGTCCAAAAATAATTTTTTTAAATTTATTCACACACACTTCATGTAGCAATTAATGTTCAAATAAATTAAGTTGTTCATATAGCATATAATTATAATCTCTTCATTATTATTTAATATTGGAGAAAGAAAACATATATTCATTTATATTAAGCTTTTCATATAATCATATTTCCTTTATTTATTTATTTTTAAATATTTAAATAAATATAAACCCGAGTAAGAACATAGTATTTAATTAAATTGAAAGATAAAGAAGGCAGTAAAAATATGATGGGCAGCGGGTAGGTGGGAGTAGCATATAAAATGAATCTGATTTGGTAGGTCATTATTGGATAGATACTGCGTTCTCCGTCGTCCATTCTTTTCTATCTTACCTTCTCTGCCTCACTCTCCCATGGCTTCCTCCGCTCCTTCTGCTTCTCTCATCTCCTCAAACCCTAACATTCTCTTCTCTCCCAAATTCCCTTCTTCTTCTTCCTTTTCTTCCCTCTCCTTCCCCAATTCCTCCAATTCCATTTTCAAACCTTTACGCACTTCTCTTAATCCCTCATCTCCCGCTCTCAAACCCCTCGTTGCCAGGGCTTCGGTACTTCTTTTCGCCTTCCACTTACTCTCCTCCCCCCCACAAATTCTTACATTGCGCTGCAATAATTTCCTCATTTTTTTATCTTTCTGTTGATTTTACTGTTACCTGCTTGTTTTGTTGTTGCCATTTATTTTTTTTTGCATTTTTCTTGTTGGCATTTTTCATTTTCAACTCTCTAGTTTGGGGTCCTAGCTAGTTTCGCTCACCTTCGAATTTTATACACCTTTGTGACTGAACTGTGTAGTCGGTGATTTTGAAGGTTATGTTTCTGCATCTGCATTTCTGATCATATTAGTTCATAGATATGTTACATGTAGTCCAGTGTACACAAATTCAGTGTAATTCGTAATTACTCGAACAATGTTTTAGAATAATATGGTAATTCTACACTCTTCCTCCTTCGAGGTTGTGAGTTTTGTACTGGAATTTGTGTTCGTGTGTGGGATAATCTTTTTCTGCAAACCATGACAGCTAACCATGACAGCTGTAACTTCCTTGATGAAGCTGAAAACTCAAAGTTTTTTAGTGTGTAACATTTCTCTGGTCTGACGTTTGGAGCAATTTATTTATCCTTTTTTCTTTGCTTATTTTGAAAGAGTGAACTTCCATTAGTTGGGAACACAGCACCGGATTTTGAAGCAGAGGCTGTTTTTGATCAAGAGTTCATCAAGGTATTTATGATACAATGCTGATTGGTAAATTTTGTGATTACAAATTATGTTGAATAAAACACTGTCTTGTCAGGTCAAACTATCTGAATATATTGGGAAAAAATATGTTATCCTCTTTTTCTACCCATTGGATTTCACATTCGTTTGCCCGACAGGTTAGTAGACTTCCGATTGAGATTGTTGTGGATCCTGTGTTTTCTTCTGTTTTAACTGTAATATTACCTGTGTACAGAAATCACCGCCTTCAGTGACCGGCATGCAGAGTTTGAGGAACTAAACACAGAGATTTTGGGTGTTTCAGTTGACAGTGTGGTGAGTTTGTTTAGACCCCTTTTTTAACTATTTCGTCAGATTCTAGCTGTTGTATAATTGTTTCCCGTACTTTTTCCAAGGCATTGTCTGATCCATGTAACTGACGGTACCAATTGGGGAAAAAAACTTTGTTGTTATACTTTTCTCAATTCTTGAAATGACTTGCTTCTTGGCTCTATACAAGCTGTTGAGGAAATGAAAGGTGTGCGATGACATGGCCCACTTGCCACATAGTTCAAGGTTGTAATGATTTATCAGTCAGGAAGAAGCTATGATATGACTGAGTTGTTAGCATAGCTGGCAAAATTGTATGAATTCTGCATTTTTATTTTCTACGAAACTTAGTGCAAAGAATTAGGACGTGTAGGAGAAAACTGTAGGAGGAAATTACTTCATAGATAATGAAAAGTCAAATCTTGGACAATGAGTCATTCGAACCATGATAATTAAAATGTATTTTTCTTTACCTACAGATGTAATGTTATTCTCAATATTTGTGAAGGATGTGTGACATTGTGGAGTGGGACACAATATTCCCACTTGTTCACGAGGCATGCCCAAGAAAACAGACAGCTTTTATATGCTGTGATCTATTACTATTCCTTTTTTAAATGCACAATTATCTTTTTGTAGCCTTATCTATAGGCACTTCTTAAGTTTGCTTCTTCTTGATTAGTGATGCTGTTTATCATTGCAGTTTTCACACCTTGCATGGGTTCAAACTGATAGAAAGTCGGGTGGTCTTGGCGACTTGAAGTATCCTTTGATTTCTGATGTCACCAAATCCATCTCGAAATCTTATGGTGTTCTCATTCCCGATCAGGTATTTTTAAATGATGGATCTTCATCTTACCTGAATGTATTGTGTGCTCTAGTTTCAAATTGGATGCTGTCTACCTTTAGCTTTTTATGTCAAGTGTTGAAATGTTGGCTGTGAAACTATTGCTTTTTTCATTAAACCTTTTTAGCACTTTTCACAACAATTCTAATTTTTTCCAATGATTTAGGGGATTGCATTGAGAGGATTGTTCATTATTGACAAGGAAGGGGTTATTCAGCATTCTACCATTAACAACCTGGCCATTGGTAGAAGTGTTGATGAGACAAAGAGAACACTCCAGGTAATTATTTATACGACAAATCAGGACAAGACCAGGATTGACAATATTTTAGTGTATCTCCAACTTTTTATTTGTTTGTTCCACACATCTGTCATTTATATAAAGTCTTTGCATCCATTTATTTGCATTGGTCTTGCAGGCCTTGCAGTATGTGCAGGAGAACCCAGATGAAGTTTGCCCAGCTGGGTGGAAGCCTGGTGAGAAGTCCATGAAACCAGACCCTAAACTTAGCAAAGAGTACTTCTCTGCTATTTAGGGAGCATGATAGTTAAAGACTATCAATTGCTCATCTGTATCAATCAATGGTAATCTGTATTATGCAACACAAGTTTATAAAGTTTTGATGGACAGGGTCTGTTTCATGATTATATAAAGGCATACAATTCAATGATTTTATTATGTATCAATTTTGACCATTACGTCGGTTTATGATGTATGGAGCAAAAAGTGTCATGATTTTGTTGTCTTTATTATGGGATTTCCCCGTTCAAAAGTATGAATCTTCCATTCAACGGGATGGCTTTATTTGGCATGAGTATTCCTTCGAATGGTTAAGTTTATTATGGTTTTGAAATCAATTTCTAAAGATCACTATATCATAATTTTCTTTTAAGTGGAACACTTCTTACTTCTATTTTATATAGTTGTAATAATATGTTAGTTATCATATTTCGCATTATAATTACATGTGCTCTATAGTAAGTGTTATGTTATTCTAATAATATCAGAATAAGGGTTGGAGATAAAGCATATTGAAATTCAATTACTCAACATCAGTTGGTTGTATCATTATATTTTTGTTTTTACTGGCCATTTAACCTTAACACCTTTCTTCCTTTTATATATATATATATATATATATATATATATATATATTATCTGTAATGACTTGCTTTTGAAATTGTGGTAGGACATTAGTCCAAACTTTCTATTTACGTTTGTAAATAAATGTTGAGCCGCGAGCATTATATTTTATTTATTTTTCATACTCTATCACATAAGGTAAGTTTTATGTGCTGAATATTTCAAATACGAAAAGTATATTTTATTAAGATAATTTAATAATATATTCTACCTTTTATGCACCATTTTTTTTTTAAAACTAAAAAGAATGAGTGTTACTAATAGAGAACAAAATGACATACATCCCAAAATTAAAATCACAACAAAGATTTCTTTACTGTATTATTTATATTTTCATGGCTTGGAAGTTGTCTTATAAAAATGAGAAAGATGATTGTATATAACTAAATTGATCCATAACCTATTTATATTTTGGGTTGAAAGTTGCGACTTAATCTCTTATATATATACTTTGTTTACGATTCATTGGTGTCGAATTTTCTCGGTATTTTTTTTTTTAAATCTTAATAGTATCAGAATTTGGTTCATCTCGTAATTACTCAAACGAGTAATAAAGAGTAGACAAGAATTGTCAATTTCCTATTTAAAGAAAATGTATCACATAATCGTACAAAGGAATGAATACCTTGAGATACTAGGATTTGACAAAGAGGTATTATGATATAAAGATATTCACACTTAAGAAAAAAATTGTAAAAATTTAAAAAATTTAAGTCTTACATTCGATAAATAAAATAAATAAGATAACTAATATATAAATAAAATTATTCATAAATTTATTGTTTAATTTTTTTTCAAAAAGTTCTTATATAAACTTATTGATCGCTCCTGCCGAATTTCTCCATTATCCTTCGTCAAAAATCTTAACAATAATAAAATTCAATCAGATTCTACTTTAAGTAAATGTTTTCTCTCGTGTCTCAATTTTCTTATATCGTGTACATGACACAAAGTTATTGTATGAGAAATTTGAATTGATTATATAAATATTTGGTAGTTTATAAGTATTCTTAAAATAAGTTAAGATCTTCTTAACTTAGAATGTGAAACTTTTGAAAAGAAGTAAATAGAGTTAATACGAGTTAATATATTTATTTTAATAAAAATGGTTTTTACTTGTAGGTGTAAGTCAAAAATAGAAGAATTCAGTAAATATTCATAGTAGATATAGAGAGAAGTTTGTAATTCTTTTATACGTTGGATTGATGTATATAAATAAATGGTTTGGTTAATGATATACATATGTGGAAGTTAAAAATACCACAATATTATATTATTAAATTGAATGTTTTGGTATGTGAAGTGAAGATATATATACATTGGTAATAGACTTGATGTAATAAATTGGAAATTAGATTTGTGAGATTCAATTATTGGTTTGGTGTTGCTATTGAAATATAAATTGATGGATTTGATAAGTTAGGAAAATTATGAACGAATTAATATGTGAGTTTAGTTTAGAATTTGAGTTGGAAATGATATCATATGCAAAAACAATTCATGTTGAATTGATTAATACTCATAAGCTGAATTTTATTGCATTCTATATACTTTTTTGGTTGTGGATTTAAGTTTTGTGATATTTTTACTTGAGTAAAAATGTGAATGAGATAAGTTTTCGCTTTTACTATGATTTTTGTTTAAATGAAAATTAAATTAAGATAAGTTTCTTTTTCTTTTTATTATTTTCACTTAAAGGATATTCATACTGTTAATTTATATACAAATTAATAATTTATGTTTAAAAAAATGAGAAACGGTATGACTTGTATGTGTAATGTATTTTAGGCTTTACGTAGATAATTTTAAACCGAATATAGATAATTTTGATGGTTCAGAACAAAATATTAAAATATATAATACGAAATGATATGCCAATTTAAAATTGGCAATTTTATTGACATATGTTCTTTAGGTAAATAAATTTCAACCAATATAATTAATTATTAACAATTAATTAATTAAAGTATATTTTTTATATCGGATAATATAATCTATTATTCTAATTAATCGGTTATTTATTAAACTTGTAAATTAAACTCAACCCATATAATAAATTATTAACAATTAATTACTTAAAGTATATATTTTTTGTATCGGATAATATGATCTATTATTTTAATTAATCGGTTATTTATTAACCTGTAAATACTAATTTTAGTGAAGATAATAAATTATTATTTATTAGCTGATTAACATTGGAAAATATATTCTTAATAATAATAAATTATTACATAAAATAAATGTTTATTAAAAGGAAATTTAAATTTAATTCAACTTGAAAATATAATTGTTTACACGGATGTCAATGAACCCGTCTTTTGGTATTATTTGAATCCATTTCTATTTTGAAGAAGAATTTTTGTATCAACTGGGTATGAACGTAAATAAAACTTGGTTTTTTTCATTGGTATGTAGATAAATATGTTTATGTATATATCCATTTCCTTCTTTAAATATCTATTCTTATTTTCATTTTCATCCTTGAATTCAATTTTTAAAATATTAATAATTTTATGTCTTATATTTGAATATTTTTATACTTTTTTAATATTTGAATATTTAATATTTGAATATTTAACTATCAATTTAAGTGTTAAATAACATAAATTTTTCGTAATATACAAAATTTATCTTTCCCATTCTCTTATACTTACTTTTTATTTCATTTGATTTTTTTTACTCAAAACAATTTTTATTATTGTTTGATATTTGAAAATTTTTAATATATTTTTAGGACATTTTTCATCTTATGGTAAATTTAGTTATATATTTATTTTTCTTTATACAATTTTATTTAAAAATGTAAATTATTTTTAAGACATATATTTGATTATTATTAATTTTTTTAATAATTTTATTTATTTATTTTTATCATGTAAAATAATGTTTCAATATTTTTTATGTAATTATTTTTTTTTACTCATTATCATAAGTATAATATAATATTTTAATGATAAATCTTATGAAATCTTGTTTATCATCGTGTAATATATATAATAGTTATGAAAAGAAAAAGTAAATTTTTCTGAGAAAAAAAAATGAAAGTGTAAAATAATAAAAAAAATGTCATGTAAAAGAAAAGAAATTGAATGTAAGAATACCATTTATTTCCTAGGATAAAATGAATCAGAATTGTTAGGTTATTATTGGTCGTCCATTCTTTTCTATCTTAGTTCCTCTGCCTCACACAACTCACTCTCCCATGGCTTCTCTGGCTCCCTCTGCTTCTCTCATATCCTCAAATCCTAACATTCTCTTCTCTCCCAAATTCCCTTCTTCTTCATTTTCTTCTCTCTCCTTCCCCTATTCTTCCAATTCCCTTTTCAAGCCTCTACGCACTTCTCTCAATCCTTCATCTCCCGCTCTCAAAACCTTCGTTGCCAGAGCTTCGGTACTTCTTTTCTCCTTCTCCTTACTCTCCTTTACCTCTCAACACTCTTACATTGCGCTGCAAGAATTTGTTCCTTTTTTATGTTTCTATTGATTTTAATGTTACCTGCTTGTTTGCTTGTTTCCTCGTTGGTCTCTATTTTTCTGCATTTTTCTCTCTTCCCGACTCTCTAGTTTGAGGTCTCACTACTTTCGCTCACCTGCTAATTTTATACACCGTTCTGACTGAACTGTGGACACGTACTACATCGGTGATTGTGAAGGTTCTGTTTCTGTTAGCTGCATTTCTGAACATATCAATTCATAGATATGTTACATGTTGTACAATGTAGCACAAATTCATTGTAATTTCTAATTAGGCGAACAGTGTTTTAAATAATATGGTAATTCTACACTCTTCCTTCTTAAAGGTTGTGAGTTTGTGTATTGGAATTTCTGTTCGTGTGTGGGAGAATCTTTTTCTGCAAATCTTGACTGCTGTAACTTCCTTCATGAAGCTGAAAAATAAAATTCCTTATAGTGTAATATTTCTCTGGCCGGACCTCTGAAACAATTTACTTATTTATTTTTTATTTTTTGCTTATTTTGAAAGAGTGAACTTCCATTGGTTGGGAACGTAGCACCGGACTTTGAAGCAGAGGCTGTTTTTGATCAGGAGTTTATCAAGGTATTTTTGATTCAATACCGATTGGTAAATTTTGTGATTACAAATTACGTTGAATGAAACACTGTGTTGTCAGGTCAAACTATCTGAATATATTGGGAAAAAATATGTTATCTTATTTTTCTACCCATTGGATTTCACATTCGTTTGCCCGACAGGTTAGTAGACTTCCGATCGAGATTGTTGTGGGTGCTGAGTTTTCTTCTTTTTAACTGTAATATTACTTGTGTACAGAAATCACTGCCTTCAGTGATCGGCATGCAGAGTTTGAGGAACTAAATACAGAGATTTTGGGTGTTTCAGTTGACAGTGTGGTGAGTTTGTTTTGACCTTTTTTTTAACTGTTTGGTCAGATTCTAGCTCTTGTATAATTTTTCCCCGTACGTTTTTCTATGACATTTTTAAATTCATTTAAGTGACGGTACCAGTTGGAGAGAAAGACTTTGTTTGTTATTCTTTTCAAATGAGATGCTTCTTGGATGTATACAAGCTACTGAGAAAGTGAAAGGTGTACAATGACTTGGCCCACTTACCATATCTGACAGGAAGAAGCTATGACTGAGAGTTCTTAGCATAATCTGCAAAATTATGAGAATTCGGCAATTTTTTTTTTCTCTGAAACATAATGCAACGAATTAGGACGTATCGGAGAGTATTGTCCGACGAAATTACTTCATAAATAATGGAAAGTCAAATATTGGACAATGAGTTCATTCGAACCTTGATAATTGGAATTTCTTTTTCTTGACTTACAGATGTATTGTTATTCTCAATATTTGTGAAGGATGTGTGACATAGTGGAGTGGGATGCAACATTCCCACTTGTTCATGCGGCATGCCCAAGAAAACAGACAGCTTTATATATTGTGTTCTATTACTCTTTCTTTTTCTAAATGCACAATTATCTTTTTGTAGCCTTATCCATAGGCACTTCTTAAGTTTGCTTCTTCTTGATTAGTAGTGCTGTTGTTATCATTGTAGTTTTCACACCTTGCATGGGTTCAAACTGATAGAAAGTCGGGTGGTCTTGGCGACTTGAATTATCCTTTGATTTCTGATATCACCAAATCCATCTCGAAATCTTTTGGTGTTCTCATTCCCGATCAGGTATTTTTAAATGATGGTTATTCATCTTACCCGAATGTATTGTGTGCTCTAGTTTCAAATTCCTTGGAAAGAATTGTAGGATGCTGTCTAGGTAAATACCTTTAGCTTTTGTGTCAAGTGTTGAAATGTTGGCCGTGAAACTATTGCTTTTTTCATTAAACCTTTTTAGCNCTTTTCACAAAAATTCTAATTGTTTCCAATGATTTAGGGGATTGCATTGAGAGGATTGTTCATTATTGACAAGGAAGGGGTTATTCAGCATTCTACCATTAACAACCTGGCCATTGGTAGAAGTGTTGATGAGACAAAGAGAACNCTCCAGGTAATTATTTATACGACAAATCAGGACAAGACCAGGATTGACAATATTTTAGTGTATCTCCAACTTTTTATTTGTTTCTTNCACACATCTGTCATTTATATTTAGTCTTTGCATCCATTTATGTGCATTGGTCTTGCAGGCCTTGCAGTATGTGCAGGAGAACCCAGATGAAGTTTGCCCAGCTGGGTGGAAGCCTGGTGAGAAGTCCATGAAACCAGACCCTAAACTTAGTAAAGAGTACTTCTCTGCTATTTAGGGAGGAGGATAGTTAAAGACTATCAATTGCTTATCTATATCGATTAATGATGTAAAAGGAATTTTTGTTTTGCAACGCAAATTTATGAAGTTTTGATTGACAGGATCTACTTCATGCTTATATAAATGATTGTGCGGTTCGATGATTTTAAGAAATTATGTATCAATTTTTATCATTACGGCGGCTTTTGATGCATTTACAATTTATATATAAGCCGCTTTTATTTATGATGGAGAAAAGAACGGTTTTGGTTCTGTAGTGAAGCAAGGTAGTATGTGTAATAATTAGCTGGATTTATATGAAGACTTGTAACGCCAACAAAAATATCATAAACCACGATCTTGTTAACACTTACGTGTTGGTTTTTGGTTATAAATATACCAGTATTCATATCGAGATCTCCATTTCTTTCTCTGTTATTGTTGACTCCTTAACATGGTAAAGTGGATGCTAAAAGTATTGAGAGAATTCTGATCTTATATAATAATAGAAACTGTATTTTTCACCCATAAGCTTTAGGTTGTTTGGCTCTGTACCAGACTGTAATATACTCACCGCAACGGTAGATAAAAGAGAAAAGAAATGCAATGGAAGAATTCGCATGGGTTTTCATAGACATTAGCAGGTTATCCATGTAATCAGTTTTAATAAAATCAAATTAACTTATTATAATTCAATTCGAAACGATTATAATTCTGAGTAATGACACTGATCTTAGATAAAATGAATGTTTTACTAGGTAACTTTAGTTGTAATGCTTGTATGTCTTTGCCAACTTGCTCCTTTCCAAAGTACCCAAAATTAGCATTCGGTTTTATGAACTGCAGGTATGAAATTTAGCAATGGCTAGAAAACACAGAACAAGGGAGTGAATTATAAGTGTCTTAAAGCCGTAGTTCATTTCCAGACGATAAAGCAAAACCATTACTGCCTTGGCCATTGACACAAACTCAGCCCATTGGTTGGACTTGTGAGAACTTTTGAGGAAACAATGTTTTTTTTTTTTTTTTTTTTTTGTCAAAAAAATATGAAAATCCTTTTTAGAATACAGTAATACTTTTGTAATTTGGAAAAAATAAAATTAATTTTAAAAATATTTTTCATTGCAAAATTTGCAAATATATTTCTTAATTAAGGAATATTTTTTTCTTGATAAAAGAAAGGGTCCAGGCAATGTCAAAAGATGTCTTTTTTTTTTAGCATATGAATATCATCCATATCCGATGATATTCACCCACTTCACTGTGTTGCATTATCCTGAAGTTAGAAATCCAGACAATTGAATTTGAGGTAGAAATTCAGGAAAAGAAAAAGCGGAGATTGAAGGAGTATGTCCTTATTACAGAAGGGCCTGTGTTGTGTCTTTGACGTCCGTAACCACAATGTAAGCTCTCTCAACCTCTCATCGGCAATGGTATGCACCACCGCCAATTTCCATGCCCCAAATCCCCCATCCAAAACAAACCTTCAATCGATGGGATGTGGCAAAGCAAGGAGGATCTTGAAACCTCTATCAGCGGCTCTTCCCGTTCCACCGCCGCTTGACCTCACAGAAGACAACGTGAGACAGGCTTTGGAGGACGCTCGACAGGAGCTGAGTCAAATCTTTGACACCTCTGTTGGTATGACAGGTAAGGTAAGCATTATTTGACTGTTACTTGGTAGTTTCTGGTTTGTTGATAACTGTAATGGAACAACACAACATAATCTAATTTCAGGAGTGGTTGAACTAGCTGACTTGGATGGACCTTTTGTAAAGCTTAGCCTTAGGGGTCGCTTTTGGCACAAGCGTTCCACGGTCGTAGCCAGAATCGCCAATTATCTCAAACAGAGGATTCCTGTGAGTCTCTTATGGTTGTTTTCTAAAACGCCAAAATAACCACTCAAGTAAACTATTACAGTGCAAAGCTAAAGAGTTACATAACTTTTGCCCCTTTAATGCATTGGTTTCAGGAGATTTTGGAGGTTGACATAGAAGACGAGAAACAATTGGATGATAGTCCTGAGAATTTTTAAGGTACTGTGCACGGCTCGCGTCCTTTAGATTTTGCTCTATTCTTTCTTTTGATTCAGTTGGTCTTCGACTCGACAAAGAAAATTTGTTTGGTGCGGATGAGAAACCATTGGAAAAATGTTTCTATGGGAATATCTGTATAATTGTGCTATCTTCGTTAGATGTTATTGTTACATACACATCAAAGCTTCTTGCACAATCCTCATTATAATCCCCTTTCTATCCTTTCCTTTTTGTTTCAAAATCAAATAGTGCACATTCTGTATGGCAGATTATGTGCATAAAAATATACAAACAACATTTGGTCTTTGGGAACTGCCTTGTTGGTGTCATTGGTCAGGTTCACCAAACGACATTATCTCTTATTGTGTTGAAGTCATTGAGTGAGTAGTCACCAATCAACATAAAACATTTGGGGCAAGTTTCGGTAGAATTGTCCATATATTCATCATTGGCTAAGTGCTGAAGTTTCCATTTTGTTTCGATCGAGGTATCAGTTATCAACAATAAGGTTCTTTGGTAAATTAATCAAAGAATTTTATCAAAGAGAATTTGATTTCTTACAAAACTCAATGATGTCATGAGAGATTCATTGAACATTCTTTTTGTTGTTGACAGCTAAATTGAGGGAAAGGACAGAGAAGATCTGGTCTTATTTTCTTTTCGAGCAATGATACACATACAACTTGATTTCATCTACACCTATCACACACTTGATTTTTCTTCTACCTCTCTTCTTATCAAATCATATAACCTATAAACCTATCATTTTTGTTCTCTCTCTAAGTGTATATTAAGTCTTAATGTACCTTTTTGGTGTCTATGAATCATTTTTCTTTTCTTAATTACCAGCAACCTGTAGCACAGGAATGTTGGTTTACAAAATTGCAATGCATATTGATTCGTTTGATCTTACTGTTTTACTGCATTTAGCGGTCATTACATCTGTGGCGTGCTGTGTTGTACACACTCGTTCATTTACTGATTGAGGTGCTTCTGAGTGTCCCTACCTTATCCATAACTACAAGGCTTTTGTTTTGGTGGCCTGTAATTGTTCGATTAACTTAGTTTTGGTTTCTAAGGATATGCCAATGCCTTTTTGGCTTAAGATTATCATTTGACACGGAACTGAAGACAACAAACCCCTCTTGTAAAGAAACTTTATTCGCCTTATTGTTTTTGTTTCATTTATACAATCAACAATACAATTTATAGACTTACCTATCAAAATAGACAAAATGACGATAAACGACCATAAATGAGTAACCCATTAACTAACTACCAATAATTCTCCAACCGATAATACATTAACTAGTCATATAGTCATAAGACTCCAACGAACTAATTCATTTAAGTTTATCATTTAACACGGAACAGTTCAGTTATGCCTTTCCCTCTATGTTTGACTAAATTAGACATGGTAAGAACTTCACTATGTCCAAATTTATGATATGAATCCAGAGTAGTGCGATCCAGAAACTCATGTTTTGTTATTTACTTACCAACTTTACTATGTTTCTGATGGGCAATGCAGTTGGGAATTGAATAAAACTACAATGATCTCTAGCAGCTAAACCTGGTCTTGACCTGCCACCATTTATGAATGCTCTAGTTTCTGGTTGAACGATGACCCTCTTTTTTTTGGTTTGAATTCTCGTTGTAGTCTGAGTGGAGCTTGGTGAATCCATTTAGCCAGGTTGTTAGAGTTAGTTTCTGTCGTTTCATGCGTATATCGTAGTTGGTGACCACAATTTTCCAAGAAACGTAGATTAGATTATCTGATCTGAGTGACTTAATTGAATGCCATTAGTGGGTACTGAATTTATGCCAACCATTTACCTCATTAATTCAGCTATTTGAAATAACTTTGACTCCACTTTTTTACGAACTATTTTATATTGGATTATTGAACTTTGAAAACATTGTTCTGAGAAAAAGGGAATTAATTTTTCAGTCATCTAATTGTTTTTACTAAGAGGCGAATATATCCAGTGAAAAGTTGAGTAGCTTAAACTTAAACTAATTTCATTGTTTAACTAACACATAGCTGGGTAACTTACTAACTAATTGTTAGTAGTATTAGTAGTAACACCCCTCAAGGTCGAAAGTAAAGACAAAGGATGGTTTGAAAAGTAAGGTCTGAAAATGAGCAGCAGTTAATGACTTAAGTAACAAATCAATATTCTGATGGGCAGATTTGACATGAACTAATTGGACTAATTCTCTTATGAAGTGAATGTCAATGTGGATGTGTTTGAAGTCAAATGAATAGTTGATTGGTTGTAATATTAAATAATGATAGATGAAATGGAAACTCAAAGTGAGAGACGTTGGAGCCACACAACTTCACTACCAACAGGCAAATGCTTTACACTCGGTGTCTATTGATGATCTTGAAACAGTAGAGATTCACCCAAGAACACACAAAAACTAGTAGTAGATTGCCTAGTGTCAGTACAACTTTAGTAGGAAGCCATATCTACTGGAAAATACCCTAAAAGCTACCACTAAAGCTGTAAAGAAGATAAATATTATAACTAATACTATACTATTATATCTATATCCTATAAAATCTATTGACCACTTGATCTTCTTTATTTTGGGTCTCCGGCCCATCGTACAACTTTCCTAACTTGTTCCAAAAAAAAAATGTAATTTAGCAAAAGATTAGAGTTGACATGAAACAAAAAAAAGCCTTTGACATGTGCCATCTTTATAAATTATGCATTATTGCTTGCATATGGCGAGTCCTGCTAGGTGAAGCTATATATTAGCTTAATTTGTGTACGGTCAAGAAGGGACAGTTGGAAGGAAGGATGATAGAGATTATAGGTTCAATTTTTTTTATTAATAATTTAGAGATATAAAATTGGTTTGGAAGAGATGGTAAAAGAAATTGTGATTTTAACTCTTCCACTAAATAATAATTGAAAGATTAAATTCTTAGGTTGAATGAAGCTAAGAGGAACCGAGGTAGTTGAGATGAAGCTCGAACACACTTCTTTATGCCGTGTTCCTATGTTCGATGAATTTGACATGCTTAACAGCATTTTGACACAACGTTGAAGACAGATGCACTATTTGTTTTTTAATTAAAATCTTCAGACTTATCATGTAAATTTATATTATAATTGTATAATACATAGCGAATCCTATATAATTATAATATTTGTATTATATATATATATATATATTAAAAATGTTTTTATTTATTTGTCAATAGTTTGTTATGATATTTTTCAAATGTTAACTAAGAAAACTTTCAGACAAGATTAACTAAGTTTGTTTTCTTGGTAATGTTGATCAAGAATTCTTCAACTGACATCGATTCAAAAGATGGCAAAATAAACTACAATACCAACGTTGTAATCAATATAAACTTATAAATAATTGTGGTTAACATAAAGGAAAAACTTTGTCAATATCAATTAAAATATATTAACAAATTTTGATGGAAAAATAATATAAACCAATATTGACTAAATAAATAATCAATGTTAATATTTTTTAAATTATTAACAATTGTTTGATATTTAAATATTTTTTAATTTAACAATAATTAAAATATTTTATCTAAATAAAGAAATTAAAAATCAACAAACTTGAATTGTATCATCAAAATTAAAGATTAAAAAATAAAATAAAAAATAAAAAATACTAAATCAAATCAAATTCATTACATTTTTAATATTTTAAAATTGTGAAATTGTTTACCCAACCACAAGTGTAACGAATTACTATTTACATTTTTTTCCCTTCTTTTATTAAGCCTTGTGTTATGGTGGTACTTATCATTAAATGGTTTAGAATTTCCATCACTTTAAAATTTTGAGGAATATCTCTTTATCCACTTATTTCCTTATTTAGTTTGTCTCAAATTTGGATTATATCTTATTTTTAATTGTAATGTTTTCATAGTTAGTGTCTATCTATACTGTATTAGTGCGTTCATTCTTTATGTATTTTTCACTAGTAGCCTTTTTAAAATTTTGTATTATATTTAGGGTGTGCTTGGCAAACATTTTCATAAAAATGTTTAAGAAGAAAAATAAAATAAAATAAAATAAGTTTTTTCTTAAATTAAAATTAGTTTGTATACAAATTAAAAATTAAATTTTGGAAAATTTAATATAAAATAAAATTTACAATTTAATCTGTGTATAAATTAGTTTTAACATGTAAACAAGTTGATTTTTGTGGATTATTTATTTGAAAATCAAATATAAAAAAAATCCCTTTACATATATATATATAATAGAATGATATAATGATACTATAATGATAATAAAATACAATAATAATAATAATAATAATAATAAAAGTAGAATTAACTTTCAATTGAATCTTCTAAACAATTTGGATATTTTGCTTCGATACAGGTAACTTTTTTATACTTAGGATAATAAACTAAACTTCTCTTTGTGAAGAATTGCATCTAATGTTTATCTCCAATGGATATCTTAAATAGAAGTAATAATATAAGATGATTTATAAATGTTGTGATTGTTATTGTGCCACGTTATTCTTTAGGTATCTCTAATGCAACAACCATATAATAACATTTTATTTTCATATGAATTTTACTATATATTCTTCATCATTTTAATATATTTTTATAATTTTTTGTTTAAATATAAGAGTTTAAGACTAGTGTTTTAATATATTTTTTATATTTTAATTTTTAAATATATATTTTTATTTTTATGATTTAGTGTTTTAAGTTTTATGTTATATCAACATGCTCAAGAAATTTGTTTTATAAGACTCAAGTCTTAACTTTATTATTCTAATTATAACTCTTGCATTAAAGATTTAACAAACTTTAATTTTATTCCAAATTTAAATATATTTTTAATTTTATTTTCAATTTAGTTATTATTCATAATGATATATATAATAATATTTATATATGCAAATGAAAATCACTTCCAATTAATTCTATATTATTGTGTAAGCACCTACCCCAAGAATAACGCAAGATTGCTAGCTGTGCATTATACATCGTGATTATATGGATGAACACGTATTAATCAGTTTATTAAATCCAGAAAAATGAATTCAAGAATAACATATATAATTCAAGAACACGTATTTCCCTTTGTCCCTTGAGGGAGTTAGATGGTCACGTATTTGATTAAGAGTACATATTCTGTAGTGTTCGGCAATTTGTTATTAAAGAATTTATCTAAAAGCAATGTTTAGTTCAAAGAGACAAGACTGAAAAGGTTGCCCAATCTTCATTGCCAAGGCAATGGAAACATGAATTTTTGAATTATAGGATTTTCGACATTTTGAACAACCCTCGTTCCCGTGTAACACTAAAAAGGATGGTAAAAAAAATGTTGTATAGATTCTACGGTTGCTATGCCCGTATAATGATTAATGAGTGATTGAGTCCTAATCCTATGTACCCAAAAAGCTATAAAACGTAAAAAGCAAAAAACACCATGACAATCACATGGCCACTTCTGATTCAGTCACGAAATTTAGTCTTTCCTCCCACACCAACTTGGATGCAAACTCATCTTGCTCAGGGACATGTTCCTGCTTCCATAAAATATTTCACGGTGTATGATTAAAAGTACAAGCAAAGACATCCAATACGAAGAACAACTTGTATTATAACTACTAGTATTCGTAAGATGAAAGCTTCCTTGAAGCATACGTAACATGGCTCATTTTGTATTTTTAAAGTGGGAGACAGTATTTTCGCACCTCTAGTTCTACCATCAATTCTTTGGCTGTTGGTGCTGACACGATAATGCCTCGTGCCTTAGGAGATATAAACCCTTCATCAACGGCCTTGTCAATGAAAGACAACAAGGAATTGTAAAATCCATCCACATTCAAAAGCCCCACCTGCATCTCACAAAATTCACAAATCAACACTTTTTCAATCTTCATCTCTTTTATATTTCTGCTCCTTCACATACCCATTCAAATGCACAACTTTCCTATAATTTAACGTGGCAATCATTAACTAAGAACAATCACAGACTACTCTCTCTCATGTGAACTCCAATTAAATAGCCCACATTTATCGGATTCTGTATGTACTGAAGCTTCCTGGTTGTTAATCATATTTATATTTATATCATGCATCGAATATAATGGATCCGAATTGCAAGTTGTTGAGAAGCATTCTATTACACCGAGTCATATATGGTCAACTAATCAACTTGGCTAATCAACCAGAAAAATATTAGTATCTATAGTAACATGACAACAGTGCAAAAACAAGAGTTGCTTAAGGCAAAAACAGCATTATATATATAATACAGGGGTTTGATTATAATATTTTTCTTAAGACAGATGGAATATAGATGTTAACAAGGCATTAAAATTGAGCTTACGGGTTTGCTGTGGATCCCAAGCTGAGCCCATGTAATGACTTCCAGCAATTCTTCAAGGGTTCCATATCCTCCTGTTAATTCATCCATTGCTTAAAAAAATTAGTATAGCAGCTCATAAAATTATATGCATGTTGCTGAAAATGCAATAGTTAATTAAGAATGTGGATGTTGTGTTTTCGTTATGTGGTTGTTACCTGGGAGGGCAATGAAGGCATCGGCTTGACGAGCCATCTCAGCTTTCCTTTGGTGCATATTAGATACGGCTCTCACTTCGCCAATAGGTTCACCTGTTATCTGCATTTGCATTTGTAATATATATATATATGCTTATTCCATATTTCACCTTTAAATTATCTGATATACTAATTTACTATAAATTAAATATTAATAGTTATATGTACCTCTCTTGGCATAAGACTTGTTGGGATAACCCTGCACCAAACAACCCCATGGTCAGAAACTAGAATCAAAAACATAGATTTCCCAATTTCATTGTCCAACATTTTGGCAAGCAGAAACATTTTAACTTTTTTAGTGATTGATACTGATCTATGAATTCAATATACTAATATTATTTTCTTAAGGCATACAATACATATATTAATTTATGGTTAGAATAATGTAAATAAAATGCCTTAATTTATAATATTATAATAAACGTATTATTTACTATTTGATGTATATATTTAAAAGAAAAGACATGGGAACTTAACCATATTATGACTTACGATAAAGATATAGTATAAGTGAGAATGTTAAACTAAATGAACGTGGAAGAAGGAATCAATGTTTTCTTGGGAGTGCAAGAAAGAAAAGAATGAATAAAATAGTGAAAGAAGGAAACATGATGTTGGCTCCAATCTGATTGTAACCCTTATATATATTTATATAAAATGAGTTCTTTTTATGAAAAAACAATTGATGTTGGCTCCAATTGTTGCGCAAAAACGTTCTACCGTCTCTTTCTGGAAGAGCCAACAAAAGGGATTCAACTTTATCCAATACACCAAACCTGCCAAGAAGCTTCTAACTACCGGTAAAGGTCACTATTTTCTATTTTTTCTTTTTCCTTTTTCCTTTTTTTAAATCCCAACAACGGTGCAGAATGCCCCCACTTACTGCTAGTCCCTGTGAAATTTTTTATTATTATTCTGTATCCAAGATGCTCCCTTTGAACCTACATTCGGAACCTTAATTTGATTAAGAAAATAATGCCCCACATCGCCAGCATTTGATCCCGTGATGTTCTACATTTCTCACTGAACATGGGAAACACGCATGAGTCAGTGAGTACATGTTTTGTCTTACCTAATTCACTGATTCACCAAAATCACTTTTATCTTGAACGGAAACGAAATACAAATGTAATCTTGGAAGTAGGAAACATGAAAGTTCATACACTAAGAAAAAACCATAAAAAATTATGGAGGTGGCCTATTACATGGACACACATGTACAACAAAAAATGGGAGAGAGTGAGAATTACAAACCCTAGAACATGGCGCCCACCATCATGAACAGCCTGAGAAACGAGACCCATCAGCCCCACGCTGCCACCTCCATACACCAAATCAATTCTTCTTTCCACCTTCACAACACATCGAAAACCAAACCACGTAAACGCGTGTCACAACATTCATCATGAAACAAACCAAACCAATTAAGTTTCGACATGGCCAAAATAATAAAATTTTATTAGTGGAGGGAGCGACCAAAAGGGTATACTATACTAAGATGCAATTTCTTTTTACTATTGTATATTTTAACTAAGACAATGGATAGAGAGTAGTGAGAGTTTTTACCATACATTAGGGTGACAACTACCGGGCATATGGAAAAATCATGGATGTTTGATTTGGTCATGGAAACTTGTAAAGGTTAATAACACGCTTCAGAGTAATGATATCTAGGAAGCACGTTTGTTCCCTATAAGAAAAAAAAAAAGATATGTATTTGTTTATTTATTTATTTATTTTCATTTAAAGACGGAAAGGTTTTTGAGTGTTATAAAAAACAGTATTGCAGGGGGGAAACAAAGATCATGCAAGAAGGCTGCTTAACTGACAGCATATTACAGCTAGCATCCTTGCAATCTCTCTGCGTGTATATGTGCGCGCGTTTCTCTCTCTCTCTCTCTCTCTCTCTCTGTCATGCCAAACTTAAACCCTAAACCATATTTCCACCACAATCATAAGCACGACTTGCCACTCCAGAGCTTGTTTATTGTTTTTTTACATAAAAACAAAAGAAAATAAGAAGAGGGAGAAGAGAGAGACCTAACCAAAGGAAGAAATGAGGAACACCAGAATGAGAAATCAAAATGAATCATTAAAATTTGTACAAAATTTATAGAAGGTGAAGGTTAGTTGTGGAACAAAAAGAAAGGTTCATGTAACAATATTAAAGGGACAAAAAGAAGCAAGAGAAAAAGGAAAAGCTCATTGAATCTAACTAATCTATATGATATGATATCAAAGCCAAGAATTCCATGGGTTTCAGATTCAATCCTCCATCAATTCTAGATTTCAATTCACCTTTTTCTATACCAAATTTTAAACAGAAGCTATAAAAGAAAGCAAAAATTGATGAATTTAACTCTGAAAAGAAAACTGGCCAGTGTGCGGTGTAGCATTAGAATATTGTAAAAGGGAGAAAAATAGGTAGAAGATAAAAAAGAGTATGTTACCAGCTCCCTGCCAAGTTGAACGGCAGCTTCTTGATAGGTAGGTTTTTTTCCTGAACTGCTGCCACAGAAGACGCAAATCCTCTTGAACTTGGATTTGGTGTCTTCCATTTTTGTGGGTGATGTGTCTGTCTGTGTGTGTGGGGTCTATATATATATGGGGTAGAAGCAAGAGAGAAGGATGAAAGAAAAAAGAGGGTTGAAAATGAGAAGAAGGTGAGTATTTTTCTTTATTGTATTTTGATCCATGTGGATATCATATAGCTAAATACATACTATCATATACCATATGCTCCCTCAACCTCACATCTCAACTATTCTCCCTCCAATCATTAATTTATACAATAATAAATATCTTATTTTAACTCCCCATGCATGCCTTTTCTTTTTCTAATTTATATACTTCAACTTATAAAACCATATTTATCTATATTAAAAATAGCACATGTCATGTATAAAAAAAAAACACAGTATAATAAAAACTGCTTCTTTCATATTTGCCTGTTTATTCAATTTAAAAAAAAAAAATGTTAATACACTCACACTGATCTGATTCTTAAATATTTTATATTTATAATAGATAAATAATAATAAATTTTATATTTAAAGTTAAACATTTCAATATATTACACATATTTTCCTTTAGAACGATTTAATTGAGATACTGATAAACATTAAATACGAATATTTCTTTTAGCAAAGACTTTAATGGAAGCATACGTTTTGGATTGAGTTAATCCTCAAATATTCGGTCAATTTGATTTTGGTAATTTATTATAGTAATTATTACAATTATTCATTAGCATTAAAAAATATTTATTTGTATTATTATAAATGTTGATTATACATTACTACTTTATTCAAACAATATATCATCAAAGTAAATCATTACATTTAATGCCATTCTCTATCTCTTTTAACCTAACATTTGCTAGAAAGAACCTTATATATTGAGAAGTTGTTTGAATTGATGTTAGTTTTGAGTTTTTGTTTATTTTGATTAGAATAAGTTTAACTTTCGTAAATTTTGCTTCCCATGCAAATGGTGAAGTAATGACAAAAAAAAAGAAAAATACCCAGGACAAAAGTTAACAATAACAAGTTGATTGATTTGATTCATTTATTTATATCAATATAATTAAAATATTTATTACCATTCTTAAGTTCACTCCAATAACTACAACACAGATAATAAAGAGAAAAAATTTAGAAAATATATCAATTTATAAATAAATTAAGTAATTAAATCTTATAAATAAAACAAACAAATAGAGATTAATAAATTAGCAACTAATGATGCAGAAATACTTGACTACTTTTTTCAACAATAATAAATAAATTTAAAAAAATTGAGATCATAACCTGTATGCAAAATAAAAATACACAGATAATAAGAAAAAATAAATTGTAGTAGCAAAGGCTTTTATGGACCCATATGTAATACATGGTATACTAAAAGATTTCAAATGTTTTACTCATTTATCCAAAGAGTATGTCTTTTCCATTACTATATAAACATCTTTGTCTTCCGTGGAAGTTAATGTACATGTTTTTGTTCCTTTTGTTTTGAAGTGAGTATTATAACTTTTAAGTTAGATTGACTCACTAAATGACTAACTTGTGATAAACGGGACCAAATCAAATCGGATTATTCGTTTTGACATCTCTAACAGTATGCATTCAAAGGTTTATATCACTAATAAGAATCAAACAAGAGACAGCAATGTTCTGCTAAAATTTTAATTAAGAATAGATTGTATGGTAAATCTTCGACATATATACAGCATTTGAAGTACGATAAGGTTGTTTTTTGGATTTTGTTTTTGATCCATGTCCAAAAATTTAACTCTTCCGCCCCATCTCTTTGACCATTCCTAAATATAACGGTGTGCCTATATTTCTAAATACTTTTCATCCTCGTCACACGAATAGCTTTCCAAATCATGTTACTTTTTTTACTAATAAGATGGTACTAGGTCTTTAAAGAGACGAAATAAAATAGTAAATAAATATTCATCTCTTTATATATTTTAATATGTAGACGTTCACCTTTTTTTTTATTATTATATAAAATGTAGTTTTTTTATTTATCAAAGATCTTTCATTTTTATACTTTTTATTTAAATTATAGTCAATATGGTATTTTTAAATTGAATAAGAAAATTGAGTGTAGCTTTATTGAAATGTAAAATATATGTGATATCATCTATAACAGATTTAAAGAGATAAAAATGATATTTGTTAAAAATATAGTAACATTGAATGTCTAATTTAAATTTAAAAACACAAATATATAAATATAGTTAAGTGTAACATCCGTACAATCATTCCTAGATTTTTAAGAATTTAAATTGGTTTCTTTCTCAAACTTTATGAATTGAGTGATTATAAAAATATGAGGATTTGAAAAATGTATCTTCTGAAATATTGCTATAGTTATTAAAAAAAGTTAAACAAGTTATAGGACATCATCCTGTTTATTATACATCAAATATATAAAATTAATTAGGTGACCTAAACTTCTCATGAAACAGCAGATGATGTAGTTTATCCAGCATGCATGTCACGTGTAAACCCACCTTCTTTTGTATATATATTTAGTATTCAGCAACCTTCAAACAAATTGCTAGCTTTTAGAAAGATAAATAAATACCATGTTGTCAACTATATGTGTAAAATATAATTCTGTCGGAACTTAATCCAACACAAAATTTAATCAGAATGTGATGATTTGACTAATAAAGTTAAACTAAATATTGAATTCAATTTAATATTGAATGTTTTTATAAGTTGGACCAATATTAAGAATTTATTTCCGGTATATTGTATAAGTTCTCTAAAATATTCAGAAACTTCCTAAATAAAAATCGGAAACTAGTAAGGATTTTTTTTAAAAATATAAATAACCTATGATTTAATAAAAGAATAAAAGGGTAAGAAAAGAGAATGAGAGAAGTTGTGTGAGAGGAAGGAGATTAAAAGTAGGAAAAAGTGTGTACTTAGGGTATGCTCACTTTAGAGAATTGATTTGGGAGAGAGTGGGTGGATGAATTTAAGAGGATTTGAGGGAATTTAAAAATAAATTGATTGTTGATTATTTTAGAGAATTTGAAGGTAAGTAAGAATCGATTTAGAGGTAAAGTTTCTGAAAATGAGTATAGAATTTGATCAATGTCACAGATGAAAAAATTTGTTTAATTAGTAGCAATTGAAAATTTCCAAAATATCAAGTAATATAAAATGATAATAGTTAACGTAATATATAATTGTAAAAATATTATAAGAAAAAAAATAAAAATTAATTTTAGAATGTAAAAAATATAATTTAAGAAGTTGAAACAACAATAATAATAATAATTATTATATTTATTATTAGTATTTTTATTATTATTGCTATTATTATTATTATTATTATTATTATTATTATTATTATTATAAAAAAGATAAAAGTATTAAAATAGTCAAATATCTCAAAGGGGTAAAGATGAGATTTACTCATCCATCCTTCCAAATCTTGGCATTTATGTAGTGATTGAAAAAGAAGTCAATCCTGCAATGCTTCTAATTCATTCTTTGATAATCATGCAAAGTGAACACAATTTTTTTTTTAGATCCATCCTTGCTATTCTTTATGAATAGTAATTTCTGTTCACGTGAACAGACCATACATAAGGATACCTTCAGCAAAATTTCTCTACCAAAGTTTATGATAGTATTTGTCACATTTAAGTAAATTTAAAATTTATTCAGTAACTTATAGTTTATAGCCTTTTTTTTCATCTCGAATATTATATTTTTGTTTCATACTCGGCTAGTTTAAAACTAGTAATATATTTTTAATATGCAGCTTTTACAATTGTTTTTGTCATTAATGTTAACAATTATTTTAACAAGTAGAAAAAAGTATGATGTCAAAATCTTAGTTATCATACTTTAAAAGTAAAATTACGGGTAAGAAAATATAGACAAAATATTTCAATTGTTAGATTTTAAGATTACTATAAACTTTAATATCTCGTTATACTGCCATCCATCCATTTATTATTTTAATTGTTAGTTTGTTTATAAATATTTTTAACTAATTTTTACAGTTTGCTGATTATTATTTTTGCAGTTGCCTTCTTATTCTACTTTTTAGTTATCATTAGAAATGTTGGTAATAGTTCAAATTTTAAAAATCCTCAAATTATAATTACGTAAAAGATTAAAATAACATAAAATATATATTTTTATATTTCTCTGCTAATCTAATAACAAGCTTTTCCAAAACCTAAAATTTAAATAAAACTTATATTTTATTTTAATGTAAATGGTTTAAATTATTGACATTTTTGCTGCACTCTTCGCTTACCTTTATCGGCTTAAAATTGATTTATTGAAACTAATTTTATAAAGAAAAAATATTCTAAAATTTATTTGATTTTAATCTTCAACTTCATTCTGTTTTCTATTAATTCAAATAGAATACCTGTTTTTATTCACCAAAAATATTATTTAAGTAACCTTTATTCGTAATATGTTTATTCATGTTAGGAATAGTGAAAATTGACAAAAAAGAAATATATTGAAGAAAATTTTATAAATAGAGTTATATATATATATATATATATATATATATATATATATATATAATATTAAAAATTTGTGTTAAATACCGGTTTTGAAGTAATAGTTAGGTTTTTTCAATTCAATATTGCAGTTAAAGGTGACCAATTGGTTGAACATGACCTGAACTGAATATATTTAAATAAAATGTTGAATTTCGGGTTTAAATTTTGAAACAAAGTTAAATTTTGTTTTTCATTCTATTTAATCATAACCCAGATTAATTTAACCACAGCTAAAAATATTCAGGTTAAGTTAACTGTTTTAAATAATATGTAGTTGATCAGAATAATATCAAAAAGAGTTTCCGAACAAAAGTACTTGTTTCGAAAATTATTTAAAAATAAAAAACAAAAATAACTAAGAGATAAGTAAAAGATAACAACAAAAAGATAATGGTTATGGATCTCACTTATTTTGAAAATGGCCGCAATAGTATGGGTGAGGCCCAAATATTTGCTAAAATTTATGGGCCCACTTTCCGCCCAACCTATTTATTTTCGGGTAAGTTTTTTTTTTTTTTTTTTTAAATTATGCTCAAAACTATCATCCAAAGTTATATATTAAGATAACTAATAAAATTAATGTTTGATTAAATTTTAAGTCTTCCACAAATTTAAGTATTATTAATTAAATTTTCATTAATTTTTATATTTTTTAATTGAGTTTATATTTAATTCTTTTTGTTAGGTGGCATAAATGTGATTTTGTTTGCTGGTCTTAACGGATAAAAAATTGTGTTAATATAAAATAATGATTACAATATTTTTTTTTTAAACACAAAAATACTTATCTATTAATATGTCAAATAAAGAAATAAGATGACAAAATAAGATAAGAATTATATCACCAGAACAATAAAAGAATTAAATGATACATATTTAATTGAAAAATATAAAAGTTTAAATATTTAATAAAAGAATAATAAAAACTTGACTGAAAATACATAAATAAATTTATAAGAGACTGAATTTAACCTGAAATAAAATATATTATATTATTTTAAGAAGATTAGATATGTTTTTCAATTTAAAATTTACATTTTTAATTTCTAAAATTTGAAAAAATCTTATTTTAGTTCTTCTCTTCAATCTTTAATATTTTGGATAAATAGCAAACATGCAGTTGAATATTCGGCGACTAAAACAAGTATTTTTTAACGAGGAAAATTAAAAATATAAATTAAATTTAAGAAAGTAATAACAACGTTAATCTTAATTAATGTAAGTTTCTTATTGGTCGATAGAAAAGCAATAAGAGTAAAAACATGATTTTCTTTCATACAGCTATACCAATCTTAATGGCTTCCCCAGCGCATATGGCCTTCTTAATGAAAAATATTAAAATATTTACTAAAATAATAAAGTCTTTTTTTGTTGAATTTTATAGATTAATATATGTATGAATACTTAATTAATAATATCTTATTCATAAACATATAACATTTCCTATCAGTAAGTAAATAATATATTAATAATGAACTCTAATTTATGAACAAAAACAGAAAAACTAACTTTATAATAAAAAATTTATAAGAATTAAACTTGCAAAAAATTATAGGATTAAATGAGAATTTAAGTATTTTTAAATTATAGTTGGATTTTTTTTATTTTTTTTTGTAATTTAAACAAGTGAAAACTAGTTTTAAAAGTACTAATCAAGTAAGTTACTAAACAAAAATAAGTTGTAACCTTCTAATTCAAGACACACTCATTCTGTCTACTTCTCTTGAAACTAAAACACCGGAACAAACATTAAAAAGACATTACACATCATTGTAAAATAGGTACACGTATTTAAAGCAACTTGTGACAGTTGGAATAACAAGATTTTCTCTTTTTAGAAAAAAAAAAACTGTTTGTAAATATTATAACTTAACAATATATTTTAAAGTTTTTTTAGTTTCACGCATACAATTGTTTTAGGCAATTTTACAAACAGAAATAAGTTATAATAATAATAATAATTATAATTATAATCCAAAACAAAAATAATCAATCATTAAAACAATATAATTTTCATTAGAAAAACTTTGGTTTCACAGTTTGAAAAGCAATTAACTCTGCCTTATTGTTTGGTAATTAAATTTATGGCAACTCCATATCCAAGGTAAATAACATTAAAATTTATTGAGAAATTATTGGAAATCCTAAATCATAGTTTACTTGTGATATCAATTAAGTTATAAAAAAATATTTTATTAATAAATTTGTTAACCATTTTAAGAAAAGAAAACATTTTATTTCAACGATTACTATTTTATGCAAAACACTTTGAAGAAATTGACATCTGAAAAAAAAAAAAAAAACTGTACTAAAGATATTTGTGGATAAGTGATACTAAATAAATGTTCATAATCAATGTGCTCAAATAATAAGTATGTTTGTATTTTTTATACGAATGATCCCGACTGTCATTATATTAAATCCATATGTTACTTTTTGTTAGTTAATTTTGTTAAAGCATTTTTTTAAAGATTAAATAATTAAAATAAAATTATTGATGAAAAATTTTCAATAAATAAATGATTTTTTAAAATTTACTTTTATATGTTTTTTATTTAGACATATAAAACTAAAGTTATCTTTAAAACTTTAGTTTTGTTTATTTAAGTTTATTTTTTAGAAAAAAAAAGTTTATTAAAATTTATATTTTTAGTGTGAGATTTAATTTGAATTGTACTTTGTAATTAATTTTTTATTTTATTTTATATTTTAAAGGCTTATTTTCTAATAATTATACTTAAACTAAAAAGATTAAACATATCTATGGATGAATATTTGTATATATAAAAAAAATCATAAGAATTCTTTTCTTCCATAAATATTCAACAAGTAACGGAAGAAATGATAAAAAAATAAATTCTTAAATACGAGGCATAATGGATATGTAAGTATATGTACTGTGACTCACTGTTATTCTATTCAAACTAACTTAAAGAAAAAAGAAATGAAAAGATAGTGTATTGAAGGATTTTTAAAATACATTTACGAGAAAGCATACTGATATTTTAACAATTCTTTTTTAATAATTTTTTTATAATAGGATATGTATCGTATTTTTATTAATCTGTTTAAATTTATTCTAAAAAAATATTTGAAACAGACCAATCACAAACAACTACATATGTGTTGTTAAAAAATTGTCAAAAAAAAATTGTTAAAAAGACTTTTATTTTTTCCTGTGATTATGGGGCTACTCAATCCTGCCATGTGGAATGAACTATAAATTAGCTGTCATGTGCTTTATCCTCTTAATTCCTATGGAGCTTCAAATTTGACTTGGTAATGTGCTCAGGGAATTTGTTTTCTTCAAATAAAAACAGAGAAAATACTCTTAGACAATTAAGATGAAATTATTTATTTCGTTAAATATTCTCTATACCACTGTAAAAAAAATGTTATTATGCAAGCATTATTTTGTTGGTTATAAAAATCCTTTCCAAATTAATATTATTTAAAATTATTAAAAGGAATTACCTAATATTAATAATAATAACAGTTTTAATTGTTTTCTCTCCAAATTAAAATACAACTTTTATTATTCTAAATTCTCCCTCAAACTTTTTTTTTTTAAATCTATCGTTCTTCTATAATTTACATTTTTTCTCCTTTTCCAAACCTATGAAACTTTCTTTTTTTTTTTCCTTACATTTTCACCTTTCCCAAACCTATTACACAAATCTATCCATAACCCACATTTGATTTCTCGTTTTTTTCTAAAATTTTTGAAGTAACCATTTGATTTTTTTCCGAATATAGTCCGTCCTTGTTTCTCCTCACTAAACATAGTTCCTCGCAAAGTAACTCATCTTTGAACAAAGCTTCAAGCAACGAACATAATTATCACAACAAAACTCATTGTTGTTTTGTGGTCTTTGTCGTCAATTAGGGTTCACGTGTGACATTATTGCAGTTGTTGTTACTATTGTGGTTGTTGGTTCGTCGTGAGTTGTAGTGATCATTGAGTCCTTTGTTGCAGTGGTCATTGCATCCTCAATTGCTATCACTGTTGAGTTCTTAGTTTTGGTTGTTGTCATCACTACTCATTGCATTCCATCGTCTCTTGGCCCAATAATCTTCAGGACCTTCAAGGTATTTCTTTATTTTGAACACTTCCTACAATTTTTTTTTTTACTTTTAGTATTTCCTGAAGATTTTATCTGTCTTTGAGGTGAGGTACTTGTGCGTATTCAACGAATCACCAAGAGATAATACAAAGGGTATATATCCCTTACCTTTCCCTTTTCATTGAGTATGTCATCAATGTTATCTTTGATATATGATATCTTATATGTCACATTCATTCTTTGAAATGGTTTAGGAGTACTTTATGTGGGAAGTCCCTTGTTCAAACTGATGATGTATTATGTGTATCATTATAAGTTTTGACTCATTAAACGCATTTTAGGCTACCTAGATTACTTAGAATTAGGAATTTTATTCTACATTAGGTTTTTTGATATATTCTTTGTTTTAGACTTTGATTAAGGTCATATTAAACATTTTTAGTTATTAAGATCATTGCTAAACATTCAGACTCAAAATTACAAAAACATATAAAACATATACATAATATTACCTTTTTACTTTAAAACTTGTTCACCCACTTTTAAATATGACTTTTTCTGAGTTGTTAGTAGTGATTTTATATATCATCCAAACATATTTGTTTAATGCTTAGATTCATATGGATATCATATTTAAGGACAACTTAATAATTTTAATTTTATATCTATTAAAACATTTTTTTAATCAAATTCATAAGTCAAATTATTTGTAAACTTTTTACAAATTTTATTTTCAAATCTACTCTCTATCACCTCCAAATCTTTAAAAAAAAAGAAAAGAAACAACATACATTTGACTCTCAATTCCATCACCTCTCTCTAAAATCCATCTTCAAAAGTTAATGCACCGTCAATATCTTAACTAAGCTTAAACAATAAAATTGCTTTTTTCATGCATTAACATTTTATCAATTAATTTTATTTATAATATAGTTTATTTTGTAATTTTCAAACTCTCTAATCTATACTATAGAATTTTTGGCGACTTCATGACCGTGTAGATAATTAGCCAGCACATTTATTAGTCTTTAATTTTTGAAGTAGTTTTTGTTATACAAATAGAAAAATAAAAAAACGTAAAAGATACACAAAATTATAATTCCACAGCTGTATTTGAAGAAAGTCCCCAACTCATTTGCTTATTGATAAACGCCATATTCGTCAACTACGTGCAAAGTCTTCACTCCCCTGCTCACGCCAAATATAATGTGAACAATGAAAACCCTCTTACAAGCAGAGGGTTTAGATAATTGGAAATGACAGTACAATGACCAAGCATAACTCCTCTCTCTAAATTTGGCTTTGGTCAAAACATTTGGTCTCTATATATGTACATACACTCTAATTACTGCAAATCCTTGTCGCTGAATTTGTAACTTGTGCCTAAACTGTCACAACAGAACTGTGAACTAGTTGTTGGAAAATTATTATAGATTTTTCATTCCTTAAGCAAACAATTAATATAGGTTAAAAGGACCTCGTACATGTTGGAAAATAAATGAAAAAGGAGAAAGCATAGAAACGGTGGGAGACTGAAGAGGTGATTCCACGTAGTGAAGCATGGAAACAAAATTCCACCGTAGCCGTTATGCCAAAGTTTTAATTTAATTGTTAAATTCCATGGCCGAGACAGTCAAATCTCACTGCCCCCATTTCCCGTTAGGTGCATTTAAAAACAACTTCATTCATTCCATTCTATCGTTCTATCTTGGCTTCACTACCTAATGGCTCTTCCTAATTACATCATTCTCTTATCTCTAACTCTCATCTCTCATACTGCACTCACTTCCTCCACCATCATTCTCCCTCTCTCCCCTCTGCTCACCAAACCTCAATCCTCCGGTCGCTTCCAATCTCTCAAACTCGCCGCTTCAGCTTCTCTAACTCGGGCCCACCACCTCAAACACCGCCAAAATGCTTCCTCAGTTGCCACAACCCAAGTCTACCCCAAAAGCTACGGTGGCTACTCCATAGATCTCAACTTCGGAACCCCACCCCAAACCTCCCCCTTCGTTCTCGACACAGGAAGTAGTCTCGTCTGGTTCCCCTGCACCACCCGCTACATCTGCTCCCACTGTCTCTTCCCAAACATTGACCCCACCAAAATCCACACTTTCATTCCCAAAAATTCCTCCACCGCCAAACTCCTCGGTTGCAGGAACCCCAAATGCGGTTACCTCTTCGGCTCCGACCTTCAATCTCGCTGCCCCCAATGCCAACCCAATTCTCAAAACTGTTCCGTCACTTGTCCCCCTTACATTATCGAATACGGGTTGGGCTCCACTGCGGGCTTTTTGCTCCTCGACAATCTCAATTTCCCTTCAAAAATCGTTCCCCAATTTCTCGTCGGTTGCTCCATCCTCTCCATCCGCCAACCCTCCGGCATCGCCGGCTTCGGTCGCGGCCAAGACTCTCTCCCTTCGCAAATGGCCCTCAAGAGATTCTCTTACTGCTTACTCTCCCACAGCTTCGACGACTCCACGGAAAACAGCGACCTCGTTTTACACATAAGCTCCACCGGCGACACCAAAACCAACGGCCTCAGCTACACGCCGTTTCACCCCAACCCTTCTGCCAGCAACCCCGCCTTTCTGGAATATTACTATCTCAGCCTCCGTAAGGTCATTGTCGGCGGCAAGAAAGTTAAGATTCCGTTTAGCTTTTTGGACCCCGGCTCTGACGGTCACGGCGGCACCATCGTGGACTCTGGATCCACCTTCACTTTCATGGAACGCCCGGTTTATGATTTGGTGGCCCAAGAGTTTGTGAAGCAGTTGGGGAACTTTTCCAGGGCGGAGGACGTTGAGGCTCAATCTGGGTTGGGTCCCTGTTTTAATACTTCCGGCGCCAAGACCGTGAATTTCCCTGAGTTTACTTTTCAGTTCAAAGGCGGCGCAAAAATGACGCTGCCGGTTGAAAATTATTTCTCCTTGATCGACGACTCGGAGGTGGTGTGTCTGACCGTGGTCTCCGACGGTGGAGCCGGTCCGGCGAAGATGTCTGGTCCCGCTATCATTTTGGGGAATTATCAGCAGCAAAATTTCCACATTGAATATGATTTGGAGAATGAGAGGTTCGGGTTCGGCCCTCAGAGTTGCAAAAAGAAAACTTAGTGTAGTAATTGTAAATTAAGGTGTTATTATTATTTATTTGTGGTTGGGTTAATATGCAGAAAAAATCTAATCATTTTTTTACTGCGTGATTGCAGTACGAATGCTTACAATGATTTTAAATAAATGGATACATGTGATGATTAGTTGATGAAGTGCATAAGAAGAGTATAGCTGGTTGGTTTCATGTGGCATAATATTTATTCGTGAGTTTTAGGTAAAGGAGCGTTTTGAGACTGTGATGGATTCCTTTCGTAAATTGTCTTTCATGTGAGGGGAGAAAGAGGGGTACTTTATTCTTGCATTATTTTCGCTTCTTGTTTGTCTTCCAGCGAGCACACCTTTGCTGTTTTCTTCATCATCACCGACACAGTAACAGTTAAATCCCACGCCGTAACTGGTCTTAGTTATTTTCGTTCATAAAATCACAATCACCAAACTTTATTCTTTTATTTTAACATACCCTAACTGCATTCCAACACATAAGTCCACGTATAAGAGTTAATTTTTTTTTTTTATGATAAAAATATCAAACCATTATATAAATAATACATACGCGGCATTCCATTAAAATTGAACGGCCCTTTTTGGTTAAGAAAAACATGGCATTATAATTTCACTGATTTGCAAGTAATAATGAAGATGAATATGAGACAATACAAATGAGGACCACATGAAAGGAGAAGGTATTTCTTTGTCCATAATGTTGAGGATTAACAATCAAGACACAGAATTCGAAAATATGTACCTTTTTATTTTTATAGAAAGTTTTAGTTTTAATATAGACTACAAACATAATAGGTTTAAGTACCATTTTCTTTTAATATAGATTGTGTATACTTAATTATCCGTCTCAAATTTGTGTTAAAATATTTCTTTTTTTAAATCTTAACATCTTTATAGATCTTATCATGCCTACTAAATAAATATAAAATAAATAAAATGTAAAAATAAAAATTTATTTTTTTAAAAAATATAACAGTTTGATTTTGAGAATGTATAAAGTATATATTAACGACAATTAAAAAAATAGTATATAATTTTTTAAGGAATACAGTATATCGTTGATAATAAATTGGAAAAAACGCATGTTATATGATTACTATTTACGCAACAAAATATTAAAATTAGAATTGGAGGTTTTGAATCTGAAGTTCTTGTGGGCTTTGGTAGAATGGAAATGAATTACCCAAAATATACGGTAGATAAAAGATCTGAACAGCACATAGGTTTCACAGAAGGGATGATGATGACTTGATAAAGAAACTAAATAAAATTAAAAAGAGAGAAAAGTTTGGAAAGTTCATGGGATTGACCAAAGACGTTGATGCTTATTGCGTTGTATTGTAGGTCATCCATTAGCAAAAGTGAGAGGCACATGATGCATCTATGAATGGGATTGTCTTTATTTGTCTGAGTATTGATTAGGTTCATGAACTGCGTTGTTCAGTCCAGGTATCAAATGCGAAAATAAACAACAAAAGTGGCTCATGCTTTTTCCTTCAACCAAATACTTCTACTTTTATAATCCTTCAATTAGACAAAAATGGAGTTTGATGGTAACAGTTACTAGCACAAATGGAAACGGTGCACGCATTCAGACGTAAGATACAAAACATAGGAAAAACTTTCTTTAACAATACATTTTTAAGAATCTTTTAATAACACATGCATGACAGTTTGTGATTGGTTTGTTTTAAATATTTTTTAAACCTAAATTCAAATAGACCAATAAAACAATGACACGTGTCCCGTTATAAAAAAAAATTATCAAAAGATATTGTCAAAAATATCATTTTACCCAAAACATAAGACCTCGTGTTTTCATTGAAATTAACGAAACGCGAAATGTGACAATATTGAGAATGCTACGTAACGGAAGTACCCATCCTAGTTGTTGTTATTTACAACTACTAGTACATGCGATAGTAGTTAGTTGTTGACTCTTCCTGCTTAATTTCGTAAAAGGTGTACATTGAAAGATGGGGGGCAATAATGGTAAAAGCGAGGAGGAAGGTGTAGTCGGTAAAGAAAATGTTTAAAAAGAAAAATATAATTTAACTTTTTTTATAACATTTTAATATTATAATATCTTACTTATTTATTATTTATTTGTTATTGTATTCGCATACTCTAATTTTTTTAATAAAAATTGTGAGTGATCCGCAGAAGAAGTTCAAGTCAACCGAACGAAAAAAGAAATGTCATAAGAAAGAGAAAAGATGGTTGGTTTTACTTTACCATCATCACCATGTGCATGTGATCTGAGGATCTCCGTGTCTTATCTTTGTCCCACCCTACAACGCTATAATTGATTTTTGGTTTCTTCCAACCTAATTTACTATTGTTTTTGGATTTTCTTTTTCATGGATAACTATTTTTTAAAGTAGAAAAAAAAATTAAGAAGAGAATAAAGTAAAACTTATTTATGCATACTTTAATTAATAAAAAATTGTGATTTCTATTAATTCTATGCATTAATTTAATTTTAGTTTGTATACAAATTTACTCTCTTTTTCCCCTTTTTTCCTAAATGTGATTTATTCAAATAAGAGGTCTAATTGATAATTAATTTGAGGTGGATGAGTTTTTCAAACTTCTTTTAGATTTAATGCTAAGCTAATTCAATTAGCTGAGTTAGACAATCACACCCCTATACAATGAAGGAAGTATTTTAAAACAGAGAGAAAAATATAAAATTGTAATAAATAATCTTAAAATTCAAAATTATTAGATGAAACCTTCGTTATCGAGACATAAATTAGTATTCAGAGCAACTATTTATGTATGATAATATTAGGATTTACCTGTAACAGAATCCACTTACCCCACCACATAATAATTGATACCTTTCTCAACGAAAACTTAACTACACGAAAATATAAATTCTATAAAATTAGATAACATAAAAATGTAGAATTATACAGAGTATATGTTTTCCAAAATAATATAATATAAAAAAATTATCTCCTTGAAAAGGCCTAACGTTGATATATTAGTATCTAACTAAAGAAATCGAAAATAAATATATATTAAAAAAATACTAGTCACTTACATATTAATTAATATCGTTTTGAGACAAAGAAGCTTTTAAATTTTGAATAAATAATTGACATATTAAACTCTCAAGATGTTTTAATATATATTTTTATTTTAAGTACTAATGTGATAGTATTCCAAATGTTAATATACTCATACTGTTTTAGTTGATAATACATAAAAATTCAGGTTCTATGCATTTAACCCAATATCCAAACTTATCTCATCACATTTATAATTTTAAAACCAAAATAAAATCAATTATCAAAGCAAAATATATAACTAAAATATGTACGAAGAACATACAAAATAAATCACGACAGATTATTTTTGTAACAACTTTGTTTTTTATAGATATTTGAAGATAAGGTTTAAAATTGAAGAAAAATAAAGTTTTGTTTTTAAGTTAAAGGGGTTAAACAAATAGAGAATTAAAATAACTTAAGACAAAAAAAATTAGGACATTTCCCTATGGTCAATTCAAAGACCAAATATTATATGAAAAATATGAAAGATGTTAGTATATAAAGTCATAATTTATTATTGTCTTTCATAAATCATATTACATACTAGCTATGCTAATTGAAATTTGATGAAGTCTATATATATCACGTACGATTAAACATTCAATATTGAATGTTATTTAATTCATATAATTTGATGCGAAATGTTTTAAATAATCCTGTTATTATTATAAGAAATAAAAAATTGTTCATATATATATATATATATATATATATATATATTGGAAATTTCTAATAAAAAAAATGTAAAGTGTTAATCACTAATTCAATTATTTATCAATTTAAATCTAACTAATTTAAAACCAATTTTAAAGTTTTAACCCGTTAACTCTTGTATCTTATTCATATTGTTCTTTTTCTTACATGATAAATGGTCATTTAATTGTAATTAATTAAATTTAGATTGACAAAATGGTTCGGCTTGAAAGGTTGGAACATGTGGTCCAAACCTCAGATTTAGAAGCAATAATTTAAAGAAAAATAGCCAACCTTTCAAGTTTGATCTTGTGCTCATATAAGCCAAGCTGACCTTTTATCTGGAGTGCAGAAAAAAAAAACGGGAGTGCTGGAAGAAATGCCCTGGATAATGAACTGATCCATTTTTATTTTTTTGTTACCAAAGAAACTCTTATTGAAATTTAATTTGATTCTTTGGTATATTTAACGAAGTAATAACTTGAAGAACACATATTTGAACTTGATTAATATTTATTTATTTTTAAAGATTCGTGTCAACTAAAATAATGATTTGCAAAAATATTTAATTTTAAATATTTTTTTGTTAATTTATGGATAAAAATGACTTGAAAGCATTCTTATGTAAAAATCATTTTACATAACACAATATATATATCTACTTGTATTGAATAATCAAGCAAACTTTATATATATTGTGGAGAAGGTCAGCCACCATCTCCATCAATGATGATAATTTCCTACCACTAAACATAAAACTGTGTTGACGGAAACGATACTCAAAACCATATGAGAGTATATTTTCTTTCCCCTGCTTAATTTCCACACACATGTCGTCGTTATTACACTGTCATGCAAGAAAAACTAGGGAACAGATATAGACTTCACATGCCACTACAAAAGTCATTTATTTTCAGATGTCTTAGTATCTTTACCAATGCAAACATTATCAATAACTAACATTTAAAGCACTAAAAAATTTTATATGGACTTTAATATCTTAATTTCCGATGAAAATGTTGACTTTTGGTATAACCTAATGACAAAACGTCAGATCATTTAATATATTTTTAAAGAAAGGTTTAAACTATTGATCAATCTTCACCTCGGTTTAGACTTAGTAATTACGATATGAAAGTTCAATGTAACCCATTTGTCTTTTTATTTTTGTCTGGTCTTCTCATTCTGTCTTTGCATGAAGTGTTCTAAAGTTGGAACCTCCCTTTCAATCCCAATATATTGTATTTCTCATATTCTTTATTATTTATTATTCTAGTGACGCAAGATATGTTTTTCCTGCTCTTTTATTATGTACTGAAATATTTCAATCAAGAATTTAAAGAGATTTCTTAAATCAGAACATTACAATAAAAGTTGTTTTTATGTGAATTTGGAATTGTCCTAAATAAAGATATGTAATCTTAAATCTTTTTATATCATTCAATTGATTAGTCTCCTCATTATTAATCAGGTAATGGCCTGGACAAATAATTATCAATTAAGTGGGCCTGAAAATTTGGCCCAATATTTACCTCCACAATCTCCAAAGCTCTGTACCATAACAATAAGTGTTTCGCATCCTACGTAAACACCTCACCATCTTTCTCTAATTCCACGGATGTTTTTCCGTAGTTTTTCAAAGGTATTACGTTTTCAGTTTGGGCACGCGTAACCCGGAGGTAGATTTATATTACGTCGCAAACTGGCAACTTTAAAAAAGGCGTAGGTATGTTTTTAATGCAAGTGACACAAGTCTACCTTCTGATAATGGTTTAAAAAATATACTTTGTTAGCAGAAGCAAAATTTGTCACTTTTATATTTAGAAATAAATTTGTTTTAGATTATTAATTTAGAATATTTTTTTACAAAAAAAAAAAACATTGGAAGAGGACGAAATAAGAAGTTTATTTATTAACAAATAACTGTAATGTAAAAGAATAAACCAAAAATCCCCTCGGTCGAACGGAAGGAGAGGATACAGTAGTCAAGCGTAGATACATACAATGAAGAGTATACATGCAGTATAATAGTAAAATCTCTGAATTCAAGGACCAAAACTAACCAATAAAAAAATATGAAAAAGCCACAAATGTCGTAAGAACAGGTGGGTCGGGTGGGTGGAAGGACCACCGAATCTATCAGCGATCCCAGTCGCACTTGGTGGTTTCAAAGGCGGTGGCGGTTCCCTTGAAAGGCACGCGCAAGTCGCAGGTGACTTTGGGCTTGAGTGTCTTGGTCTTGAAAGCGCCCAACTTGAACCTCACCCTCAGGTACATCTTCACATCGATCTCATACAACCCGGTGGAGTTCTCCTTCTTCAATTCGGAGCTCTGGTCAGCGTCCAAAACCAACACTTTCTCCCCCTTGAAGACGGGGTTCAGCACGTGCGTGGTCTTGTGCCCCTGGTAGAAGGGATCGGGGTACTGGGTGTTGAACCTGGCGTCGTGGAACAATGCGTTCGCCTCGATGAAGTCGTAGTAGATGCCCAGCCTCTTGTTAGGGTTGCGCACTGTGATGTTCAGGGCAAGATCGTAGTGGAGGGTGTTGTTAGTATAGTTGAACTCCGTGAGGGTGGCGTCAGTGACGTGGAATTTCACCATGTTCGGACGGACTATGAGCCAGAAGATGAACACAGCGATGGCCACGATGATGATCACCGTGAGTATCACCTTGAAGATGAGGCTGAAGAGGCAGCTGAAGAGGCAGCCACAGCAGCAACCAACGCCGCTGCCGCGCCCTGGGCGGTTGTAGGACTTCTGCGGCGGAATAGCGGGGCCGTAGTAGGCTCCGTTCAACTGCGACATGGTCGAATATTATGAGTGATATGAATAAGCAAAGGCAAGAGTGGAAAAGGATGAAGAGATGGAATGGAAGACTAATACCTCCTTGTGTGGATTTATAACTAACTGGAAGTGTTGTGGGGTTGGTTAATTTCAAAAGCGCGTGATCATCAACAAAGCTTAACCGGCCCCCAAACTATGTGCAACCGGAATTAATTGTTAATTTATTGTATTACTTTTATAATGTTAGTTTTTTCATATTATTTATTGTATATTTCCTTTCTTTGAATTTTTGTCCCTAAGAGGAAATTATAATAATGCAGTTTTTTTACAAAAATATTTAAATAATTGCTCGTGGAGGTGAGAACTCGGGGTGATGCGTGGCAGCGCTGGTTAGTTTCAACGCGGTTGCTTTTCGCATGTATGAACTTTTGCGTTTTAAATTGAAATTCGCGTTTTCACTGTGTCATTCGTCGAAACTTCCGAGTTCCTGCTTCCAAAGTCATCGACTTTCATGGATTCCTTTTCATGTTCTCCAAACTCTACTGCATTGTTTTTATTAATAATAATAATTACTCACACTTTTCTTGTATCACAATAATTATCCTTTCAAATTTTTCATTTTTTGGATTTTCAAAATTATTAGATATATTTACTTTTAATTTAGCTAAATATTTATAGTAACTACTAAATACATTTCATAGACACTTAATATACATTTCATATTCTTTCTAAAGCATTTATTAGAGTCGAAGAGTATTAGCGTCAAAGTGTGATGTGCGAGAGAGAAAAGAGAGTATTCATAAAATGAGAGAAAAATGAGAGAGCACTATTATTCAAACAGAAATCAGATATTTATATCTGATGTACAAACGTATATGTACAATACAGTTTTAAAAGTGTGTTAAAGTAATTTTGCTTTTTACACTTAACATTCCCCCTTAAAAACTAAACTACTCAGAGATACAACCCCAAGTGACTTTCTCAGAGCTTCGAACCTTCTTTGCCGTAGCGCTTTGGTGAATACATCAGCAATCTGTGCATCATTGTTGCAGTGAACCAATTCCAATTTTCCTCTACTGACTTGATCTCGCAAATAGTGAAATTTCGTTTCAATATGTTTGCTCCTTCCATGAGCAACAGGATTTCTTGACAGATTGATGGCAGACTGGTTGTCTATCATCAAACGTGTTGGCTTTGCATGTTCAATCTTCAGTTCACATAGGATGGCCTCTAGCCATGCACATTGGCAGGCAATTTTTGATGCAGACACATATTCTGCTTCACACGACGACAGAGCTACAATGTTTTGCTTTTTTGAGCACCAGGATATAGATGCACCCATCCACTTGAACAGATAACCAAAAGTACTCTTCCTGTCTTCTGGATCTCCACTCCAGTCAGCGTCGCACCATGCTTCCAGGACACCACGCATGCTCTCCGACTTCTTGGGGAAGAGAAGGCCGAAATCTGCTGTTCCCTTCAAGTACCTAAGAATGTGCTTGGCAGCTGCTAGGTGAGATTGTCTCGGATCTTGCATAAATCTGCTGACCAACAAGATGTCTAGTCGGCTATTGCATATGTAACGTAGGGTGCCAACAATCTGCTTATACAACGTTGCATCAACCTTTGCCTCTTCTTGTTGACTTGTAAGTTTCAGATAGGCTATAACAGGGATGGTCGTGCAGTTGCAATCTCTTAGATTAAACCTTTTCAGAGTCTCTAAAACATATCTTTTCTGATGCATGAATATCCCACTTTCGGTCTGCACAAATTCAAGTCCGAGGAAGTAGCTTAAACTACCCAACTCTGTCATTTCAAATTCATCCTTTATCTTCAACTTGAATTCTTCAATCTCTAGAGTAGAATTTCCAGTGATAAGCAAGTCGTCAACGTACAAGCATATCAGAAGAATGTCTTGCTGTCTAGTGAATCTGACATAAACTCAATCTTGACGGTGCATCTGTGATATCCCAACTTGATGAGAACTGCATCAATGTGTTTGTTCCATGCACGGGGTGCTTGGCGCAGACCATAGAGAGCTTTATTTAGCTTGTATACTTTTAGTTCTTGACCTTTCTGAATGAAGTCGGGTGGTTGTGTCACGAAAACCTCTTCTTCCAGGGGACCGTTCAGGAACGCTGATTTGACATTCATCTGAATTATACTCCAGCCGTTAACGTTAGTTATAGCCACAACGAACCTTACTGTTTCAAGCCTTGCTACTGGTGCGAAACCATCATCAAAATCCACCCCTGGTCTCTGCAGAAATCCTTTAGCGACCAACCTTGCTTTCAGTTTTGCAACGCTGTTGTCTGGTTTGTATTTGGTTTTGAATATCCATTTTACCTCTATAGCTTGCTTATGTTTGGGTAGATCAACGATTTCCCACATTCTGTTCCTCTCAATTGCTGAGAGTTCTTCAATCATAGCATCCTTCCACTCTTTAGTTTTGATGGCTTGTTCCCAGGAGATTATCTCTGCATCCGCTAGAAGTGCATGATGAACTATGTCTCCTGTCTCGGCAACCTCGTTATCTGCAGACAGCTCGTGACCAGCAAGATGTGTGGAGGGAAATCTGGTTCTTTGAGATCTCCTACGATTCACCTCCATCCCAGTTGCTTCCCCTTCAACAGCATCGGGTTCCTTCTCCTCCAGCCAGGTGGACACGACACCTTTATCTGATGGACTCGTCTCTGCCTGCATCCAGTTAAATGTTGCTAATTCATCAAACAACACATCTCTACTTATAGTTACCTCATTTTCCTTGGGTTGTAAAGCCTGTAGGCTCCTGTTGGGTGATATCCGACCATGATGAAAGTTTTACTTTTATCTTCAAGCTTCTTCCTTTTCTCATCTGGGATGTGTTTAAAACACACAGACCCAAATATCCTGAGATGTTCTGTGGTTGGTTTGATACCAGACCACGCCTCCTCTGGTGTGCGGTCTATCAAGGCCTTTGTTGGACTCCTGTTCAACAGGTAAGCAGCAGTAGAGACAGCCTCTCCCCACAAGCTGTGTGGTAAGTTCTTTCCCTTTAGTAAGCATCTGGTCATCTCTACAAGCATCCTGTTCCTCCTCTCAGCAAGTCCGTTGTGTTGGGGTGTGTATGGAGCAACAACCTCGTGAACAATCCCCTTCTCTTCACAGAACTTGTTCCTCTCTTTGGAGTTAAACTCTCCACCGCCATCAGTTTTGAGAGTCTTTAGCAATAGGGACGATTGCCTCTCCACCATTGCACAAAATTTAGTAAAATATGAGAAAACTTGATTCTTTTCTTTTAAAAAATAAACCCATATTTTCCTAGTCCACTCATCAACAAATATCAAAAAATATCTATTACCTCCAAGAGTTGAGGCTTCAAACGGTCCACAGACATCTGAATGAACAATTTCGAGAGGTCTTTTAGCGTGCTTGGGAGCTGTGTTCTTGAATTTCGTTCTGGTTTGCTTTCCCATAGCACATCCTTCACAGACCTTCGCAGGGACCTTGATCAGGGGCAAACCCTTTATCAATTCTTTGCTGTTTAGCAGATTCAGACTCCTGAAGTTCAAGTGCCCAAATCTATAATGCCATTTCCAGCTCTCTTCTTCAACGTTCACTGAGGACAGACACTGAATGGCAACAGCGTTTAGGTTAAACCTGAATGTCCTATTTTTGGCCAGTGGGGTCTTGATCACCAGACGCCTTCTGTGATCAAATATCTCCATGTGATTTTCTTGCATGGACATGGTGTATCCCTTCTCCAACAGTTGCCCAAGGCTTAAAAGATTACTCTTCATAGTTGGAATGAACATTACGTCGTCCATGTAGGCTATTCCTCCGTTCTTGCAGTTGATCACCACTCTACCCATTCCTTCTACAGTTATTGTGCTGTCATCGGCAAATTTTACCTTGTTTTTCTTTTTCGGATCAAGATCCACGAGCCATTCTCTTCTTCCTGTCATGTGGTTGCTGCAACCGGTGTCAAGATACCAGCACATATCGTCTTCCGCGCATTCACTATTATCACTTGTTAGAAGAATGCGTTCGACTTTTGTATTACCAGCTGCATGAACCTTGTCATGTACATGCAACGCGTGTTCAGTGCCCTGTGCCACTACAGGACGTGTTTCTTTTGTTTGTGACGTGTTGTTTGCTTTACAGCCACAACTGTCTTTGATTGTCAGTCGAACTTTACGACATTCCTCGATACCCATTAACACAACAAGATCCGATTCTGAGTCACAGACATCCTGTGCTAAATTCGCTGCTTCTTCACCTTTGCCTTTCTTGGATGATTCATTGTGCCAACACTAAGAGGAATAGTGTCCGTATTTACTACAAGTGAAACATTGTATGTTTCGTTTATCCGAACCTTTTCCTCGTCCTCTCGATTATCGGCCTCCTCTGTTACCAGCTTCTTTCTGATCATATCCACCATCATTGCCGTTCTGCTATGATGTTTTTGGGTTTCTTCCACCACTGCGACCACCACGCGATCTCCCTCGTCCTCTACCACGGGTTTTAAAATTCTGGTTGCTTCTTGCTTGCAAAGCTTGACTCACGCCTTGTGTTGCTTCTTTTTCTACGTTCTTTCTCTCAAGTAATCTCTGCTCATGCACCACAAGTGAATTCTGCAACTCCTCCAGTTTTAATACTTCTAGATCTTTGCACTCTTCTATGGTGATAACTATATGATCATACTGTGGTGTTAAGGTTCGTAGAATCTTCTGTATTATTTTCTTATCTTTGACTATCTTTCCACAAGCTCTCATGGCGTTTACGAGTATTTGCATTCTGCCGATATACTCTGTCACCGTTTCTCCCTCTCCCATACCAAGAAGTTCATATTGGCGCTTAAGAGACTGTAGACGCACCTTCTTTACCTTGCCGGAGTTGCCATATCCATCTTGAAGGATATCCCACACTTCTTTAGCTGTGTTGGCTTTCGAAACCTTTTGGAAGATTGCTGGGGAGATGCACTGATGCAACAACATCCTTGCCTTGCAATCCAGACGACGATTCTCCCTATACAACTTCTTTACTGCCTCTGTATCATCTTTCATGGGTTCTTGGATTCCCGACCTCACTACTTCGTCTACTTCCTGAAATCCTAGGATAGCTTCCATATTTACGCACCAGTCGTCGTACTCTTTGCCGTCGAAGATTGGAAGATTGTTGTGGATGAGACCCATCATTATGTCGTTCTTGATCGTCACCCAAACCCCACCAGTTGTTCGTAACCAGTGGCTCTGAATACCACTATTAGCGTCTAAGACTATTAGCGTCAAAGTGTGATGTGCCAGAGAGAAAAGAGAATATTCGTAAAATGAGAGAAAAACGAGAGAGTACTATTATTCAAACAGAAATCAGATATTTATATCTGATGTACAAACGTATCTGTACAATACAATTTTAAAAGTGTGTTAAAGTAGTTTTGCTTTTTACACTTAACAACATTTTCTTAAAATATTTAAAAAGAGGTTAAAACAGTAACTACTCCACTATAAAATATTTTCCATGTTTTTCTACTATAGTCCTCAATGAATAATAATATTTCTCGTGTAACTCAAATGTCATAACATATGATGCAAAAATTTAGATAAATTATGATCAAGGCAACAATATAAGAATTCTATTGACACCCGTATTAGTCTGAATTACCAAACCTTCTCTCAATCAACTCTCCTACAGATCCTTCCCTTAACGAAATCAATCCACCTTTTTCTTACAAATTGTCACAGGTTTTATGAATTATATTTTGCTCAACTCAAAAATACAATATACATCATTAGCAACAAAATTAACTCCATCAATGATTCTCTAATCAAATTCATCTTAATGTTCTTCTCCAACTTTATAATCGTCAAATTTTTAGTTATGTTCAGTAAATTAATATCAATTACCACTTGTCATCAGAACATCTCTTATCAATGAAATATTCTTTTTTTAACCTAATACTACTCCATTTAAAATATATAAATTATTTTGTTTTATTGTCAATCTCTAGACAAGAATGATGTAGAGATGTGATAGAAAGCAAAGTTGAGAGAGGAACGGAAAAGGAAGTAAACTTAAATATATTTGAATTGTATACAAATTTAAAAAGAAATCTAAATAAATTTGATGCAAAATCAATTTATTAAAAAAAAATCTTTCTTTTTTATCGTTAAATGTTAAATTAGTTGTAATTATAACGTATTAAAAAACTCTATAGATTAGTTCAACATACTCTAAATTGATTTTCGACTTGTCCAAATGATGTTAACAGACCAACTATAGTAAAATTAATTTGTATCAATAGTTTCTATGTACTTTGCAATATACTAGTATATATTTCATGTCAGTCTCGTCATCGCGTATATGCGGAAATTTAATTTTCAGTATCGTTTAGTAGTAAATATATATAACGCGCATAACTTTTGTATTGAGAGGGAATAGCGTCCATCGACTTTCCGATTTCTTTTATCTAACAGCAATACCAACATTTTATGTAAGAATTTATCTTTTAAATTTGTAAACGACGGATAATGTATCTTTGTGTTAAATAATTAAATTATTTATATTGATAAAACCAAACCATTTGAATATGATTTGTTGATAAGTTATGTTCTTATATTATTTGTGATTTTCAAGTAGCATCTATCGTTAATTTTATTATTATTTTAAATTGTAATTCTTTGAATTGCGGATTCTAACTATTGTTTCCCCTCTTAATTAGAAGAGTGCTTTTTTCAGAGCTATTTTGGAAGATTTTGTTTTTCTAAAATTATATTTGTAGTTTCTATCTTTTTAACTTTGTTTTGTATCATTTCATTGCTGAGAAATATTTTCTTTCTATTTTAGGGTGGGGTATCGTCATTAATAATACTTTAACAACATTTTTTGATAACGAGATATGTGTCATCACTTTATTGGTCTATTTGAATTTATGTTTAAAAAAATATTTAAAACAGACCAATCACAAGCGTTATCAAAAAGTTGTTAAAAAAGTATTGTTAAAAGGACTTTTTTCAACAAATAATTAACATCACTGCTTAATTTTTCTTTAACAATTAAAATTACTTGACTTTTTATCTCTTTGAAGAAGTTAAATCCAATATTAAAGTGGTCACCAAAAATATAATCTCGTCATATTTGTCCAAATTGCAATAACTTCTGGCCTCAACCTAATTTCATGATGTCCCATGTGGATTTTCTTATTACTAACACGATATTAATATAAATATATAAGCTAATGGTTTGTTTACGTGAGAGAAAAAGAAATGTAATTAAAATTTATTCAAATTTTCTATTAAAAGAAAGTTGAAAACAGACCAAATGAATGAATTCCTATAAACAAAAATTAATATTTTTCTTTGCTTCGTCAACTAAAATTTTAAACTTTTCCTTTCTTGTTTTTGTCAGCACATATCACAATACATAACCTAAGCAGAGAGAAATTTTCACTCTTTTTAGGATTTTCATGACCGACTCCAAGATATTTCTTAAGCTTGTTAAGTAGTTCTAGAATGCTATAAAAATGTCAAAAATCAGGTTTGCAACAAACGTGGGCATAGACTTTAAATACACAAGACCGTTCTACAAGACAAAAAACATATATAAATAAATATTATTTCTAGAAACCGAAGGCATTACAGGATATAGTCAAAGAATGGACAAAATAATGAGAGAAGCCACACAAAACATTATTAAAATATAAAATAATGGTAAAGAAAGAAAAAACGAAAATGAATGGAAGAAATGGAAGATGTAATCTAGTAATCTAGTAATCGATGTCGCACTTGGTGGTCTGAAAGGTTTGAGAGGCATTGTCAGCGGAGGGAACCTTGATATGACATTTGGCCTTGGGTTTGAAGTCACCAGAGATAACATCCCCAAGTCTGTATCGAATCCTGAAGTTGAGTCTCACATAGAATTCGTAAACGCCTTCACTCTTGTGTTCGTTCAACTGAGATACTTGTTCATTGTTTAGTGTCACCACCTGCTGGCCTGAAAAAACAGCGCTCATGGGGCTACTGCTCTTCGTGTACTGCCTGAACGAGTTCATGTGCGTTATCACATCGTCATTGGAGAATCTGGCATCCTCGTAGAATGCCAATGCTTCCACTTTGTCGTAGTAGATGTTCAGTTTTTTGTTGGGGTTGCGTGCGGTGAAGTTCAGGACCATGTTGTAGTCGAGGGTGCTGTTGTTGGCGTTGTACTCGAATTGGGTTAGGTCGGCTTCCGTGACATGGAACTTGAAGGAGCGGGGTTGAACAACCAGCCAGAATATGAGGATTGCGAGGCCAACGAGAACGATGAGTACAACCAGAATCTTCCACAAGATTCCGAAGAGGCAGCAACAGCAGCCTCTTTCGCGTTGAGGGCGGTAGCGTGGTGGTTCCGCTGTGGGAATGGCGGGACCGTAATAAGCACCATTCAAATGGGGTTGCTTATCGGCCATGGTTGGTGAATGTAGATTGATAAATGAATGAACAGAAATATGTAGCAGGGGTTTGGTATGGAGAAGGGTGGTTAATTGTGAGATAGAGAGAAGGGAGAGGTGTTTTATATAGAAAGGAAAGGCATCGAAGATTCTACAGGAAGAACGCGTTTGTGAGTATTTGTCCGTGTTGGTTATTTCTGCATTTGGCTTTTCAATTTCTTTTAACGTAAGAGTCGAAAAACGGCGTAATGTATATTGACCGGTAGTTCGATTAAGATTGACCGCGACAACCACGAAGAACATTCTCAGCAAGAAACAAATTTTTAATTGTTGCCCCTCTTTGTTATTGGTTGTAAGGATTATTGTAGTTATCCCAAACCATCAGGCTTGATATTTTCATCACGAGTGCATAATCAATTTGTACCACTCAATGATGTGATGCAACAACATAACTAAATAATAATTTAAGAAGGGATAAGTACTGGGATAAAAGTTCCTTCACTTTCAATAATTTGTCAGCAACATCAATAGGAATATATAACGAAAATTTTAAGGAGAAAGGACATCAAGATTTGTAACCTAAAGAATTATCCAATTACTAGTAGTCCAAATTAAAGAAATATATCCACTCTAATCAACAAAAATTTATGAAATTCTTTCAAGACAAATTCTTGAAATTAGTTATGGAAATATATTCTTTGATAAATTTACATTACTAACAGATTTTATTAATAAATTTGGAAATTTTATTTATTAACGATTTTTAGCGATGAAATTATTATCAATTAAAAAGTCTATTGATAATTCATATTATATTTAAAGATGATTTTTTCCGTTAAAAAATTTGACAATAATACATATTTCACTTATTCACAAATTTTTCATCAAAAAATTTCATTGATAATGCATATATCACTTATCGATGAAAAAATTCGTCAATAAAATCTTTCGATAAATTAAATTTACATTACCGACACGAAATTCGTCAGTAAAACGAGTAAAAATTTTTTCGTCCATTTTTCCCCTCTGTCCGTGAGACAAGTTATTTATTTTTTCTCTTTCGCACGTCTTCCTCATTTGTGCAAGGCAGTCTCTCTATTCTCTTACTTCCCTATCTCACCATCGCAACTACAAGCCAAACTGCCTCCATATCCGTTTAGTCAGGCTGCCATCTTTGTCTCCAACAATGACATCGTGTTTGAGGTCTTTTACTCCATCTTTTTCATCTTTAGCATGCATGCAGAAGGGGCAATGCCTCTATTCTTCTTCTTTCATAGAACTATGCAACCAAACACTATCACCATAGTGCAACGCTGTCGTTGTTCGCTCTAAGTCCAACTAAAGCGAACGTTTGTCATCACCACGCACCCTGCACTATTTGGCATGAGCACTATTTATTTTTTAGATGCATTATTTTGTCTAGATGGATAAAAGTAAAAGAAAGAAGAAGGGGGAGAGCGGAAAAGAAGATAGACCAAATCGACAAATTTATCAACAAAATCTTTTGTCGATAATTACTAACAAATTCATTTTTAGATAATTATCGATAGTTTATACTAAGATTTTTTCATTGATAATTTCTTAGAAATCAAAAAATTCTGTGATAAAATTTACCAATACTGACAAAAATTCTACCAACAATACTTTTATGCATTATCGACAAATTATCAATATTTTTTGTAATATATATATATATATATATATATATATATTTTATAATGAACAAACTTGAAAAAGAAGATTAATAAAAAAAAAGTTATATGAATGAATATTTTTCGCTCTTAAACCTATGCAAAAATCAATCCGATTTGATGCTAAACATATTTCGTTAAAAATATAAAAATGTGTATTCCATATAAAAGATTTCTCGTTACAATTCAGATGACAAACGTCCGAATACATGACTTCAAGCAATTAAGGGTTTTGGGAAACGATATTTCTTGAAGAATGATATCTGTTATACAAACCATATAAATCTTCAGCTTTGTTTTTCTTTAATAATAGTGTCACAAATACTGTAGAATTTACTTTTTCTTTATAACTAATTCCTTAATCCAATACAACCTAAAACATTTCTCACATAAAATTGTGTTGGGAACATTTACTCGAGAAAGATAATTAAAAATCAATTGAGTTAAAATTCTATGTTTATATAAAAATAAAAAATCAAACAACATACAAATTAAAAAGATTATAAATTTATTGTCTTTTAGGTTCGGTTTATAGATCGAAGATAATATTAAATTTTCTTTACTGATATACAAAGCCTTTCTCTCTTTTTTTAACGGAATATTTCCTTTTATTGGAGAAAGAAATTATTTCCCTTGCCAGATTGTATGGGAATCACTATATATATCAAACAAATAAATACTAGTTTTTTCATTAGAAACAAATAATGGTTATAATAGTCAAGATTAATAATCAATATGAAAGAGGAAAAAGTTTGAGATGTCAGGCTTGAAGGGCATAGAACAATATCCTTACAAAGAAAACACTTTCACAACACCCATACTTCAAATAAAGTTTCTCTCTTAACATGCATCTCAACTAGTTGAGCCAATAAACTGTATAAATGTAGTTTATTTCTAAAATCGTTTTTTTTTTTTAAATTAAGAGAGGAATTACTTTAAAAAAAAAAATCAAAGCTTTTGAAAAATTATCAAATAAATTTTGTTTTAACTTAAAAGTAAGTTTTCAACTGGCTCAAACATACTCGTAATCTATAGTTCATTAATTAAAGTAATTTACATGCTGGATCAGTTTACATCATGCATTAAAACATCTTTCATGGAGTTGTCTCGAAATTAGGAAAAAGCATTACGCATTGGAGTTCCGCACACCAGTACACAGCAATATCTCTCTATGACGAGTCTAGGACTTTTCACGATACAAATTCTATGGTTAAAATCAACATAGGGTATTTTAGTATTTGTAGTACATACAATATTATTGGTGAAACTTGGAAATGATAGAAGGACTTCCTAAATATGTGATGTTTGTAAAACTGCAAATGTTGGAGTTGATGGGTGGATGAAAAATTCTAGATGAGTGCAAGAAAAATTCTGGGAAAGATTCCGAATATGTAGCGACAATAGCTCCTGCTGCAGTAACGGTAGCGCGGTTTGTCTGGCGGAGGAATGGCGTCATCGTCATCGTCATGGGCGTGGTTCCAGCGGCGTTGTGCCTCGGCCATGGTTGCAGAAGATGAATATAATCAGAGATGGGAATTGATGGAGAGAATTAGATGGGAATATATTACACAGATAGAAAGTTAAGGCTTTCAAGAATTGAAGATTCTTATTTCAGTTTCAATGGAACAACGCGCTTGTACTCAATTTCTACCCTACCTACCCATCCTATATATATGTATAGAATGAATAAAACAAATCAAAAAATTTATAAATATTGCACGATTGATTTAAAAATAAAGTGAATAAAATATATTTTAAGATTGAGAGGGAAAATAATGTTAAGCTAATTGAAAGAGTAATTTTTTTGACATATTTTTTATTATTTAAGTTAATTGTTTATTTATGTTTTTTTTTTCTACTCATACATATTTACAACATATATGTATTGTATTGTTACTTCTCTGAATAAGTAGAATGACTCGTGTCTAAATGCTATTCGATTATTTAAAGAATACATTTATAACAAACTTATACACATATATTTAAAGAATACATTTATAACAAAGTTATGTATTTCTCTATTCACTATACAAAAACGCGGTTTAACGTCATCCAATAGACGTCGGTTTGTTGGTAACTCGACGTCTATGAGTGGACGGTAGCATTATCGTAAATAGCTTGGTAACCAAGACGTCGGTTTTCGGTTAAGGTCACGTCTTTTACACTGTAGACGTCCACGTAGGCTCAAATCGACGTCCAATGGTCTGGGATATGTGAGAAGACAGTCCATTGACATCGGTGCTCACAGGGGCTGACGTCTATGGGGCTGCAATTAGTGCTCTATATCTAATTCCCAGACGCTTAGACGTTGCGCAGTCAAAAGGCGACGTCTACGACCTGAATGGAAGGCGGGAAGACAAAAATATTCAATTTATACGTTGGTGTTCAGTGGAAGCGACGTCGATGTGCCTGTAATTACTTAGGTTCACCAAAATCGAGGGATATAGAAGTCGGGTGGAAGGGGCACCGACGTCTATGTGCCTGCAAGTAATGATGTTCATCATTATAGACCTCGGCGCCCCATGACAACTGTTGTCAACATTCCTGACAGGAAATCAAACGTCAATCGTTTCAGCTTTAGAGATGTTGGCTCCCCTAGACACCAACGTTGAATGGTATTCAAAAGGTCCGATGAAATGTTAACTTGGACGTCATATTAGTGAGATAACCGACGTATATGTCCATATAGAGGTCGGTGTCTTGAGCAACTGACGTCCGATTTCATTTTAAATGCAACTGCAAACTCTTTGCGACATTCAGTTTCTGATATCGTCTTCCTCTTCTCCATTTTCTCTTGCGGCCTCTTCCTTTTCTCGCTTGCGGCACCTCTTCTTTTTCTCTCTGCCTCTTCTTCTTTTTCTCTCTTGCGGCATCCTAGGTGCGTGGTTTTTTTTATGCTTAACGTTTAAACTTTGTTTAGTCTTTCATCGGTTATCTTCTGGTTCAACTGATTAAAATTTGTTTTCTTTGTGTTGTGTTGTAGTGCAGTTTTGTTCCTTTCTTGGGGTAACATAGTAACACATTCTCCATCTACTAGCTGCCTCCCAGAAAAAAGCAGCGTCTATTAAATTTCTTTTGATCATTTCAACCCAAAAGCGATCCTGGGTCGTTGCCTATTTATCGTTTCACTGTGATTTTTTCTTCTTACGGATGAAAATGGAACTAAGCAAGAACCCAGGTTCGGTTTTGGGTTGAAAAGATCCATAAGAAATTCAAGAGACGCAAGCTTTTTTTTTTTTTTGGGGAAACTAGCAAAAGGAGATTGTGCTACTAGGCTATCCAAAGACGGGAACAAAAGTGCACTAAAACACAACCATTGTATTAGACGTCGGTTGATGTACACACCGACGTCTATAGTACCTTTTAGACGTCAGTCAGTGTCATTTTTGAAGTCTTTAGTTCCTCTTCGACGTCGGTTGTTGCGAAGACCGACATCTATATAATGTCTTTAAACGTCCATTTTCCCCCTACACAGACGTTTAGTGACGTCGGCCTGTTAATGACTGACGTCACAATAAACGTCGGTTATACTATATTTCCGACGTCGCATTGACGTCACCGACAATGATGTCGGTTCATGTGTAGACGTTAAAAATTCAAAATAACTGATGTTAATCAACGTTTTTGCATTAGTAATTTAGATTTAATATTTATATAAATTGTAATGAACTTCTCTTTGCCACCTATCTAATTATGGCTCCATCACACTCTAATCATAATCATAATTACCAGATTGATTTGTGCTAATTTCTACAAATACTCTTTATCAAACTAGACATACGTCTAATCAGTAACATAAGTGATCATATCTTTTTTACAAGATGGTACATTTTTACTTGTCTCATCAATTATTATATTGAATTAGTTTAATAACACTATGTTGAGATTAAATTGATGTACCCACTAAAATTAATATAAATATATATATATATATTTATATTTATTGTGTATATATGAACCTTTTTTTTTTATATTCACAGTTTCTTTTCTCATTTAATATATATATATATATATATATATATATATATATATATATTTATTTATTTATTTATTTATTGTGTGTATGATTTTTTTTTTTATATTCACAGTTTTTTTCTTATTTTTTATTTTCTATTGATAATTTCTTGAACACAAAATATAAAGAGAGAAAAGAAAGAAATAAGAGAGAAAAACGCGTCGAAGAAACGCGGTGAGAAGCACTTGTGCCTGTTATTTCATTTTCTACTCGTTAAAGGAATCCGTCAACAGCTTATTGTTTTGACCTGACGAGTGTTTGATGTAGATTTACGGCAACAACCGCGAAGAAATGCATTTTATTTTAACCAAAATTAAGACATTTAATCTTTTCATTTTGAGATAATTAGCATTTCTTTTCCTCGCTTTATATATATTGGATATATAGTTGCTGTTGGAGTTCTGTGTAGTTGCTGATTCTGTAATATTATATAAAACCTACTTTCACTTAGATAGTCGTTGGTATTAATTCAAAGCTTATTCATGTATGTATACTTAAATACGATCGAGTTGATATTAATCTGTCAAACACAATATTGTACATGTTAATTATAAAGTATCTATATTCATACATACACTTGTATAAACAATGAAAAGAAATCCTAGTGGATTATTTTTGGGTGAACTTCAAGACACATACGGCAATGTGCCATTGATACCAAATTTCAACCGTTCAACATCGTTGCAGCAGAATCCAAAAGCACGTTTCATAAAAGTTTAATAGTATTTAAGCAAGCATATTTTGATCTGATTCTCTGCATTGGAAAGGCTTATTTGCTCTTGGTATCACATCTTATTTGCAGATTGTTGGTTGGGTGCAGCCGTGGACATAATAAATAAATGTTTTATATGTGAAATTGAATGAATTATCACATGCAAAGTACTATTTATTTGGAAAATTTGAGAACTCTGTTATATTTTTAAAAGATATTTTTGAGGGGTATATTTACATTATTCAACATTTAAACTTAGGCGATAATAAAATTATTAGACGTTAATAAACAAACCTTTCAATTTTCATAGACAGAGTAAATATTTTAACCTCAAGTCTGTTAATTAACGTATCTAGGACCAATTACCTCATTCCAATTATTATAAACTTCAACACTCTATTATGATTTTATTGTTAAATGACTTCTTAAAATATTTAGAAAGAAAAAAGTGTTTAAATTAACCAAAACTTCAAATATTAAACTATTAGTCATGTAGGTGTGAATTCACATCCATAATTGAGAGAATTCTTTTTATTATAGCTATAAGGGTATGACAAAAAAAAAAACATTTGGAGGTAAAACTAGTTTTAGAAATATGATTGAAAATTGTCAGTTTAGTGACTATTTGCAGGCAAGTTATCTAGATTTTTTTTTTTTTTTTTATATACTTACAATTTGCTTAAGCAATAACTTGACATGAACCTATCTATAACTTGGCATGGATAGGCCAAGGTAGTGTCAAACAATTTTAAGAAGCTAGGTTAAACTTCAACTTAACAGAAACCAAATGGATTAAAAAGACTACTCAGACAATTGTATGAGTATAGTTAAACCTAACAAACTTATTATCTAAATACTATTTTTAGTATCATTATTATATCAAAATTGTTATGGTATATAAGTTATTATCTTTTTTTTTGGACTACCACATAACTTCAATTTTACCCAATATATTTTTGAGCTATTCACAATTTAACTAACTCGCTAAAAATATAATCAATCACATCAGTTTAAAAAATAAAAAATAAATCACAGTTAACCTTTTTATATATTAAAAGTATACCATAAATCATAAATAATATTATAAATTGTACCGGTATGCAAAAATAATTGAAGCGCTGAGTAGTATACAAATAGATCCTTTACTCTATTGAGAGTGATATATACTTTGTTATTGTACATACAAATTCTTTTCAATTTATTTCATATTATTTTTCTTTATTTTTTATCTCTTTTTTATAAAAAGTAAAAAATTTTATTTTTTTATAATCATTTTATCTCAATATGTGTTAAATGAATATAAATATATATCACAATTTATTTTACGGTAAAATGATTATTAAAAAAATAATTTTTCATGCTTATAAATATAGAGTAAAATGGTTATTAAAAATTTAAAATTTTATATTTACAAAGGAAAAGAGATTATTGAAAGCTAAAAAAGTGAATATGAAATGAATGTAAAAGTTTGTTGCGTGTAAAAGTACTCGATTTGCTATATATATGTACGTAGACCAAGACATAAAAGTGAGATAACAACTGAGACAATTCTGTAGAAGTATCTACATGAATATGATTTCAAGAAAACGTATACATTAAAATATAAAATAATGGTAAAGAAAGAAAAAACGAAAATGAATGGAAGAAATGGAAGATGTAATCTAGTAATCGATGTCGCACTTGGTAGTCTGAAAAGGTTGAGAGGCACTGTTAGCGAATGGAACCTTGATATGACATTTGGCCTTGGGTTTGAAGTCACCAGAGATAACATCACCAAGTCTGTATCGAATCCTGAAGTTGAGCCTAACATAGAATTCGTAAACGCCTTCACTCTTGTGTTCGTTCAACTGAGATACTTGTTCATTGTTTAGTGTCACCACCTGCTGGCCTGAGAAAACAGCGCTCATGGGGTTGCTGCTCTTCGTGTACTGCCTGAACGAGTTCATGTGCGTTATCACATCGTCATTGGAGAATCGGGCATCCTTGTAGAATGCCAATGCTTCCACTTTGTCGTAGTAGATGTTCAGTTTTTTGTTGGGGTTGCGTGCGGTGAAGTTCAGGACCATGTTGTAGTCGAGGGTGCTGTTGTCGGCGTTGTACTCGAATTGGGTTAGGTCGGCTTCCGTGACATGGAACTTGAAGGAGCGGGGTTGAACAACCAGCCAGAATATGAGGATTGCGAGGCCAACGAGAACGATGAGTACAACCAGAATCTTCCACAAGATTCCGAAGAGGCAGCAACAGCAGCCTCTTTCGCGTTGAGGGCGGTAGCGTGGTGGTTCCGCTGTGGGAATGGCGGGACCGTAATAAGCACCATTCAAATGGGGTTGCTTATCGGCCATGGTTGGTGAATGTAGATTGATAAATGAAGGAAGTAAGAGAAAAATGTGTAGGTTGATGTAAGTAAAAGTATAAAGGGTGAAGAGAATTTGTGGTGAGGATGGAGAGAAAGGGGTGAATTGTGAGAAGGAAATGGTGGGTGTAGTTATATATAGATAAGATAGGGAAGAGATTTGAAGTTTGTATGGGTATAACGCGGTTGTGAAGAAGTATTCGTATTTTGTTCTGAAAGGAATCAATCAACAGCGAATTTTATTGACTGCTTCAAAGTTTGATAGTGATGATTGATTCAGCCTAACAGGAAAGAGGGAGGAACATTCTGTCTCAAGGAGAAAATTTGCATGGAGTGAATGAAGTAACACGTTTCAAATTTATATAGAATATATAAACCCTACTGCATACTTGGATTTACAAAACGACACATTTTACTTTTTTTTTTTTATATTTATTGAAATTATTTGATTATCACAAAAAATATTTTAATAATAAAATAGACTACTGTCAAATAATTTGAAACTATATTGTTATATAAAATAAACTATAAACATTATTTATACAATTAATTGTTAATAATATTATTTAACATTAAAAACTAAAAAAAGGAAAACATATTCAACAACAATTATTAATTTTCTTTTTTTATTATTATTCTTTTCATCACTGAGTAAGTTTTCTTATCATATAATTACAATATAAAATAATAATTAGTTAAAAAAATATTTTATAAATTTAACAATTATTATTGATAATAGTTAAAAATAATAAATTATGAAAATAATTGATCTTGATAATTTTACCACCACTCCAACTGTTTATTTGAAACAAAAACATAAACAAAAGGGAAAAATTGATACTAACTTATATAAAAATCAAATGAAACAAGTAAGATGTTGTTTGTCACAACAAATCTACTGCAGCTTTCAAGTTTGAGATTTTCTTCTTCAGCAATTCGAATCTGTAAACAAAAAAATCCTATATTTGAATGAGAAGATGTTAAGAGAAAAAAAGACCGTGTCCAAATATAAAGATTTCCTGTTAACTGTGCCTGTTGCTGACTAGGAATTTCCTATTGTTGCGTACTACTTCATTCAATGGAACCCCCCTATCGTGTTAGATATCATAGAGGCAGATTCATATTTTAGAGAGTGTGTGGGATGAAACAATGGGAGTGCAGGTTGAAAATACCCGAAATTGGACCTGACCATTTTTAAATTGGGTCATCAAGTGGTCCATTTTGAACTAAGCTATTCTTTCAAGTCATTTTATTTCTGGGCTGTTTCCTTACTGAAATTAAAACAAAAAACATAGTACCTACTCCATAAAAGGATTTCCAAACGTGCTATTGTTGTTCTCAGCTAAAAATATTTTATTATTAAAATAGATAGAAATAGGACCAAATTTATGACGGAGTAAATGAGTTATTTCATTTACTAAATGGTTATATTTTATCTACAATACAAATCACATAAAATAACCTATAAAAATTAAAAAGTGTAGTTAAGAATGAAGCAAATTAGCTTCTTTTTTTTTTTCTGGTGTTAAAGAAATGGAGACGAAATCATTAGAGAATAAGAGGATGGTGTAATTGAATGTCATTTTCGAAAATATTTGGCAGTTGTTTTTAGCCCCCATAAAGCGGAAAAATATATGTTGTTGAAAGGAACAGTGAAATACTAATATAAGATGAAGAAAGAAGCAATGGAGAGTTTAGTCAATTCAGAAATATAAGAGTGTGACAGAGAGACCATGTGATTGATTACTGTGTCCTGTTAGAAGCAAGCAAAATACCATAATATACGACGTAAAACCTTCCTCTGTATGGGGCTGCTAAATTCACAGTGCCTGAATCGTTATCAAAATTAATCTCAAGAAAAATAAATAAATAAATAAATTGCAGCCTATCACATGCACATGCTGACTCCCTTTAAATGTTGACGTATCAGAGAAGGTTCCTTTAATTTGCGCTACCATGACGGTGCTCAATACCAAATCTGTTCAAACACTACTTCATGCTAAGCCTGCATGTGTTCTGTTGAGCTGTCCAACTCCAACTCTCTTATTTTTTCCATTACAATAACCACAATTCAACAACATAGTTCATTGCGTCACACAAGAAAAACCCATTTAGTAGCAGGCCAGTTAGGTATAGGTGACTCAAAAACGACAACCACCACCACCATTCCATGTGGAAATACCTTCCACTCATACACCTTAATTAAATCTATATCCTTTCTTTTTATTTTTAATTTATTCTTATCTTAACGTTCATTCTGGGTTTAGGTATTTCCCTTCATAAATAAATCACTCAATTTAAGATGAGAAAGAAAAAGTGGTCCCTTCATTTCCAAATTATCATACTTCATTATTGACCCAATAATACACAAAATAAATTCACATGCATAGCCGAGAAAAGAGATGATGCTAATTCCAGCAAAATTAAACCAGAATCATACGTGAATATCCCTCAAAGACACATCTTTTTCTTTTATCCAAATTGAAACCACATTTTCATTTATCTCAATTGTCTTTTGTTACAAATTGTAATTTCGCTTCATCTCCATCCAAGTGCAGTTTTATTCCGTAGCAAAATGTACAATTTCAATTACTGTAACAAAGACACGCGCGTATACCTAACGGCAATAATACAGAAGAAATACGTGGGTAGAAGATGAGAAGAATACGTGTATAAAGAAAAGAGAAAGACCGTATATAGATAATAGACACTAAATATACGAATGATCAGAGCAGAGGAAGAGAGAGTATTTAAAGCTAGAAACGACGTTGACGTCAAACCCCGACGGTGCAGCGCTGAACCAGTTGATACTTGACGGCGTTATTGCCGAGAGCAATCCCGGTGCTTCGAGGGCCAAAGGTTATGAAAGCAGGGCACCTTACATAGAGGTTGTAGTGGCCGGAGGTAAAGGAGCCGACCTTCCATCGGACTTTACCGTCAACTTTAACGATGACGAGGACGTTGCCGTCAGACTGATCCTGACTGAGGCCGAGGAAGTTGTAGGGCGCGACGGGGACGTTGTTTCCGTAGACGAATGGGGACCACACGTCTTCTTCCTTATGACCTTGGTAGGAGGGAGGGATTGAGGTTCGGTACGTGACTTGCTGGTTCCTATAGCTGACGTAGGTGCTGAGACGGTCGTAGTAGATGCCGATTTTGTCGTTGGGGTTGCGCGAGGAAAGCGTGACCTGAAAACTTGAGGTGAGGAGGTTCGGGACGGTGGCGTTGAACCCGAACACGGTGACGTCTTGGAGGATGAAGGTTGGCTTGGTTGGCTTGAGAATCGCCCAGATTATGAGAACCGTGAGCAGCACGATGAACGCGAAGATGACTATACCCCAGAATATGCGTTTGAAGAGCTTGTGCTTCTTTCCCTTGTGGTGGTGGCACTCCTTCACCGACATGGTTGCTGTGGTTGAAGTTGGAGATAAGTGAGAGTAGGTTCCGTGAGGAAACGATGAGAAGATAGAAGTGAGAGGGGTTGGAAGTTTCTTACTTTAAGGTGTTAATTTATTTATAAAGAAATATTAATGCTGAGTTTGAAATGATATGGTAGGTCGTGTTACATGATAGATGATTATTATATTGGCTCACTGTTTATGGTTGAAGTTAATTAATTGCCACCCAGACATCATGTACTTATACGAAGTCAGCTCGTGATTTTTTTTTTTTTTCTTTCTTCATCTTTTTGATTAAAAGTTGCCTGGTAATAAACTAATGTTACGTCATTTTAATACGGGTTGATTGAAACTTAGATCAAATGATGTTACTGTCATTTGTTCCTTATTTCCGAACCGTTATATTCCCCTATAAAGCAATTTGTCCATGGTTTGGTTCGATGTGGTGGGAACATATACGTGGGTTGTGGAAGGATTTTTCAGGATTCTCAACTTTCTTTCACGTCTTTGTGCATAACTTAAGCTCGTAAACTGCTATGGTGACTTAGTATGGACGCTCTTATTACATTCAACTTTTAAAAAAATTTAAATCGTAGTTAGTTACGGAGTTTTATTGTGTTATGAATTACACGCCATTTGTATAGTTTGAAAAAAAAAATTAACGAAAAGTTAGGTGTGTTAAAGAGAGTGTTTGGAAAGGGAGAATTAACAAATTTTGCATTGAAAGGGAGTGGTGGCCTCCTTTGTCGTGTTTTTTATCCCAGGCTTACCATTACATTGTTCGGTCCATAGAAATGGTATGAGAAAATAATTGGGAAATTATGATGATTGATGGCCTACAAGACAGGAATCAGAATATTGCTGACTTGTTAACAAGTTATATTCACACAATGTTTTAGAATTGCCACTTAATAAATGCATGTGGCTCCCTCTGTTTCTCACTTGCTTCTTCGTCTATCATTTTGTTATTTCCCGAGTATAGTGCTGGAGCATCACAGATAACCTTACTTACCAAAATTATCACTACGTATAATTCTATTCTAGTAGTCTACTTTTACTCATTGGTCTTGTTAAAAAAAATAAGATCCTTTCATAAAATAAATAACACTATTTTTAGAAAGTAACCAACGATTAAATAATTAAGAAAATACCAGTAAACTAGTCGATTTAATATATCAAACAATTATGAGTGCCCACAACACCATGCGATACACGAAGGGCAATCAGTGTTTACATTTAGTGAGTCAACGAAGGAAGCTTTAACATTTGGTAAAACAATTAGAAACAAAGAAGTCAATAACCATGTTCTCTAGAATATTTATAGTTTACTGTATTTATTCACCGAATTAAAAAGCTTACTAGATCCAACCACCAAAAAACAAATTAAATCAACCCTTTCAGCAATATGTTGACAATTATATCATTACTATTATATTTACTATCTATCCTTTAGTACAATTAGCAATGAATATTTAATTATTTTATAAACAAGAATTAAAATTAAGCAACAATTATTCTGATGTTCCTTTTGATGTATGATGATGAGGAAAGTTGATGATGGTGTGTGATAGGGTTGGTGTCCTATATGTGGATGTTTCCTTCAACACGTTATAGGAGGACCCACTTGTGATGACAGAAATTATCCCAGCTCAGCCACATCGACCATTCTTTGTTTCTTAATGAGTTTCGAAAAAAAAAAAAATATATATATATATATATATATATATATATATATATATGGGGTTTGCTAACTTGGGTACTGTTTTTCAGTTGGTACATTTTTACAATGTGTACTAGATTTTAGTAGACAAAAATATCTAAGTTTTAAAGTTAAGGGTATTTTAATAATTTTCATTCTCAAAATTAATAAAATAAAAAAAGAAACCCCAAACCCTTATCCATCTCTCTCATTCCTCTCAATCCTTTCTCTTTCATCTCTTTCACTCCAACCTTTTCTTTTCTCTGTCATCCTTATTTTAGCCCCAACTGAAAAAAAAAATCAGAAATATTTGTCTTATTTTAATATTTTTCATTCTCAAAATTAAAAAAAAAAAAACCCAAACCCTTACTCACCTCTTTCATTCCTCTCAATCATTTCTCTTTCATCTCTCTTACTCAAACATTTTCTCTGTCATCTCTGCACTAGCCCCAACTAAAAAAACACTCATTATTAAACAATTTACTTTTGTAAAGAGTTGAGTCATTGACATATTCACCTTCCGAAAAAAGTTTACACCAAGACTTATGAGCATCCTTCCTTTACATTCTAAGACTACTACATAACATTGCTCCCTGACCATTTAATTTTTTTTTTTGTAGAAATTCATTAACTTGTTTTCCTTTACTAAAGAAAAAACAAATCAAAATACAATAAAATTCTCAACGATAAAATCAAACAATAAAAATTCTAAATCTTGAAATTTTATTTAAAATTATATGAAGAAAATATTAGGTGCTTTAATTTTTTTATTTATGTAAATATTTTTTTCTCTAACCATTTTATTTAATAATGAGTGTTTTTTTAGTTGGGGCTAGTGCAGAGATGACAGAGAAAATGTTTGAGTGAGAGAAATGAAGGAGAAAGGATTGAGAGGGATGAAGGGGTGAGTAAGGGTTTCAGGTTTCTTTTCTTAGTTTTAAGAATAAAAATTATTAAAATAAGACAAGTATTTCTGATTTTTTTTCAATTGGGGCTAGAGTAAGGATGACAGATAAAAGAAAAGGTTGGAGTGAAAGAGATGAAAGAGAATGGGTTGAGAGGAATGATAGAGGTGGGTAAGGGTTTGAGGGTTTCTTTTTTTATTTTTTTAATTTTGAGAATGAAAATTATTAAAATACCCTTAATCTTAAAACTTAGAATTCATGATATAAGGGTATTTTTGTCTACTGAAACCCGGTACACATTGCTAGAATGTACCAACTGAAAAACAGGCGTACACAAGTTAGCAAACCCCTATATATATATATATATATATATATATATATATATATATATATAGGAATATAACGGAACCAGATTTAATATATCACATTTTCATTTTTTTAAGTAAAAATTATTTTTATTTTAATATTTATATTTAATGGATGTGAAACATTTTTAATCCTAAAATCATATATGTTCGTATTAATAATTTATTGTTTCAAATATTAATTAAACATATTTTGTATAAAAGAAATCATAATAAAAAATTATATTATCAAATATTAAATATTAAAATGATACACATTTTATTTTTATAATTTCAAATATTAAGAAAAAATTATAAAAAATAATAATAATTAAATATATACATGAAACATAAGTTATGAAATTATGGAGTATAGAAAGGTTAATATAAATTTTTAAGATTATATAATAAATTCATCATGTTTTAACAATTTAAAATGAATGCGGTTATTGAGATGAATATAGCTCAAACTAAGGAGATGTGTACATGATTCCTAACTCATGTGTAATTTTAAAAATTGAATATTAATTACTTATACTTATTATAATATAATTCTCCTCAAAATTAATGAGTTAATAATATTATTGAGAATGAATTTATTTATCATTCCTACTTACGTGTTTAGAATTTATTATTATTGAGACTGGGCTATAAGAATTGAGACTGAGCTATAAGTTTTAAAAGATACTAATTGAAATGAGATATAAATAATAGATCGATATTCTAAATGCTCTAATTTCGGCAACCTTTTTAACAATATACATATTATTTTACTGAAAAAAAAAACAGTAGTGATGAAACATGTAAAAGAATATTCAAGCTAATACTATTTCACCACAATAATAATACCTATTAAATTAATGCTTATGCTAAATACAGTATCGTTAATCATATTTATTAGGTTTTATGGTGGTGTGAATACACAAAGAATATTTTTATTTATTTTAAAACAACAAAATGTACCTTAAAAATTAAGGCATGATTCTTACAAATATTAAAAATATTAAATATGATTTTGGTGAACACTTATTACCTAATAAGTTAATTTCATGTTTCAGTTAAAGACAAATCAATACACTAATTAGATTCTTGTGAGAAACACACAAATCATTATTAGATATTTAAAATTATGTATACTTTTCAATTCGGTCAACCAAACTATTCTCTTTTGACCAAGCTTTTAACAATTAGGGAAATTAATAATAAATTAAAATATAATAAAAATATATATTTATTAGTTATGATAATATATTAAATTTATTTCTATCTTATTCATATGGCTTAAAAATCAAGGTCAAACATAATTTAAATACTTTTTTTTAGTTTTTAAAATATTTTTTAATAACAAAATGTAACAGACAAACTTCAAAAAAGACAATGAACTATAATATATATAAATAAAAATATTACTAAACTAAATAGCTATTGATATTTCCAAAATTACTAATATTAGTGGTAATTAGCAGTGTTCATATGTGCATTCATGTGGACGAGGATTCAAATCCTAACTATGTCACTTTTAAAAGTATGGAATAAATAAATTATTATATTGCAAATTGAGATGCATTTCTTTTCTTTTTATTAAAACAGGGCCAAGAAAATTAATTGCATTGTCCAATTGCACTGATTTAGTTTAATCTGCCCTTTCTGGCTTACCTTTTACACCCACAGAAGCAGCAACCTAATAGGTCACAACTCATTGCCATAGTACAAAGCAGACAAAGAAAATTATCTTTTTGCGCATTCCACAATGACAATGCATTATTTCATATCCATTTGGTTTAGTTTAAAGATAAGAATTTTTTAATATAATATCGTTGTCATTACATATCTTTCTCTCTAACTCTAACACGTTTTGTTTTGTCTTTCATTAATTAACAGTGCTTCTCTTTCTATTGTTTCTTTATGTAATTATTCAATCCTTGGGGTAGGTACACATACTGACAAGAGAAACTTCTTCTGTTCAAAAGAAATGCAGTACATGTCTAGGGAAATTACAATTCAACTCTGTTCTAATTTAATTCCCACTCCCTATATTACAATTCATCATTATTATTATTATCTTTTTGTCAATATCTTTCACTCTATTTTAATGGTACAGCCTTCAATAATGTTTTCTTTTATAATTTCTTAGACTGAAGAAAACATTTCTTTTGAAGAAATCTTCTACCCAAAAAGATAAAAGTTGTACTATCAGATCTTTCAACCAGAAACTTGTTTCTTATACAACAACCAGACGGCAAAAAGTTCTTTAAAATTTCCCATTATTGAAACAAAAACATGTTACTATGGGCGTGAAACTAATCAATCGGAAGAGGTGACGAGTTATAGAAATAGAACCAAGCGGATGGACATGTAAAAAAGCGTAACTTGATGGTTCGGTTCCGACAATTGCTGTTGAGCAGAGTTGTTAGAAAATAAATAATATCATGATATTATTTAGAGAATATATTGTTATTATTATATTTAGAGAATATATTGTTATTATTATATTTAGAGAATATATTGTTATTATTATAGCTGAATTACATAAATAATGTTACGTTATTATAGAATATTTCCGTAATAATGTTACATTATTATAGAATAATTACAGTAATAATATTANATTATTATAGAATAATTACAGTAATAATNTTANATTATTATAGAATAATTANANNAATAANNTTNNTGTATATATATCTCATAATTTATTCAAAATAATCAAGACAGTTTTTCTCTATTTTCTTTCTTTACAAGAGTTAAAGTGTAATTAATGTTATAACGTAATTAAGAAGTAAATTAATTAGTCAGATTCTTATAAATTAATATTTAATTTCAAGGTAAATTCACTTTGATTCATTATTAATTTACAAAAGGCTTACAGAAAATATTTTAACTTGAAAGTCAGAATATATTATGCATGTTACCCTCTTTGGACCGATCAGAATTAGCACGTAATCCTAGTTAGTTCCATCTCCGCAGAAACATATCTAAAATTTTCTTAACAATGACATAACGCTTCAGGATAAAAAAAGAAAGTACTATGGATACGGTAAAAGACAACTTAAGAAACTCAGTTAAGATATCCTTAGGGAATACTAGAAAACAAATCTAATTGGTATAATACGCGGCTACCCCGGCCCAGCAGAGGCAGTGATATATTTTTGTATAAATAATTTTAGTATTTTATAAAAAGTAAAAGAAAATAAATATATTTAATAATTTAAAATACAAAGTAGAGTTGGTATAAGATAAATAAAAATATTGTACAAAAGATTAGAATAATTCTTTCAACTTAAGCGAAATAGATATCAAAAGGTGTGCGTTAAGTTGCACAGGCACATGACATTGAGGATGTATTATTGTATTGTATTGCGAGCTTTAAGCTTATCAAACGTCCCGCGAGATCTTCTTCGGAGTTCTAACATTCCTGAACTTACTCCGTGGATTTGCTATAACGACAACGTTTGGTACACAAAACCAATAAAATCGAGAATAAAATACTCATATATCCCAATTTGCGAAATATTTTATGTGTCAAAATAGATTATGCACTATTAAAATCCCATAAAATGCGAAAACGACAATAGCCATATACGAAAAAGAAGGTTTCCCTCTTAATTTGTGGGCATATTTTTATTTTTCTTCAAATATAAAATTGAGTCTCGTATTAATAACAGTTTAAGTAATTTATAAGAAAAAATTCACAAATTATTTATAGATACAATCATATTATTCCTGCCAAAATGAACGAGGATAACAGCATGAAGAATATTGTGATATAATTTTACGCATGTATAAAAAAACGTCTTAATCTCATTTATATTACAATAAATACAAAAATTACAATAGTGATTTGAAATATTTAAAGCAGAATTAAAAAGATATATTTTACTGAAAATTAAACTACAATGCAATTTATAAAAATTAAAAAAGTGATGACAAATTTTGTAAGAAAATAAAAATATATAGAAATCAAATACATAAACTAAGATCATATTTTCATGTCTTTCCCTTTATCCCTGAGCCTTGAAGTAGAGAAGTTGAAGAATTTTCATTAAAAAAGAACTCTTCTAGGGTGAAAATATTTATATTTAGACAAATTATGAGGAGTAAGCAATCCAGTGACATCATCTTTACCTACTAAAGGCAGACAAAAAATAAAAATCGATAAGATAAATGCATTCATTAATCTAAATTTTGATAAGATAAATTAAAACACATTCACCCAAAATAAGCTGTTATTATATATAATTTTATTTTTCTTGTGTTGTTTTCAGTCTCTCTGTCTCTCTCCACTCACTGTCTTGACAAGAAGACCAATTGAAAAACGAAGCAAAAGTCATAGACGTACTGTATTAACTAATTTTACAACAGGACAACGCTATACACAACTTTCTTATATTAAATTCATTAATACTTTATATTATTTTCGTTAGTTATGTTTTTTTTTTTAAATATTGCGTCACCAATATGATTGCAAGTGTATTGCCTTTGAGGTAGACCTTCTACTGGATAATCAAATTATTTATTTAATATAGCATGAATGATTTTGTGTTAATCTCTTTTCTAAACTATCTTCTGTTACAGTTTCTTGAAGTATGTTTGCTTCCAATTAAGTAAAAAATATAGACATAGGAAACAGATGAAAAATAAAAACGAGAACAAAAACATTAAAATAAAAACGTGTATATTAAACTTTCCACGCAAATCTTAAAAGATTTACACATAAATCGATTAATGTACGAGAACATTGATTATATAGGAAATATTAATGAAATTTACATAATATAATTTAATACACATATTTATTATATTTGTTATATAATAAAAACAGATAAATTTAAATGCAGGCATCTGATGTGTTGCTGTGGAAACATTGAGGTTGATTAAATGCCTAAAAAGTGATGCAGGCCATTAATAGGCACCGTCCTAGCAAATGGTCACCCATGTGCAAATTTTTTTCCCTAAGCAAAGTGGCAAATCATTACTTCACAAAAAAGATAGTTTACATTTTATTTTGCTAGATTTTTGTTACCATTTTCTTTATGTCTTCACAATACATTCATTTTTATTTTTTAAATAGAGGATATGGACTTTACTTGGAACTTCATGTGGGGCCTTCTTCACTTACCCCATTGTTTCTTTCTTTCTGCACCTCTAATTTTTTTTTTTACTTTCCATTTTGCCCCTTTTATTTTCGGATCTGGTTAGAAGAATCTGGAATTGTGCACTATGATTTTATCCTTCAGATTGGATAATGATAATCAGATTACCTAATCCGAGAATTATCAGATTGGACTATCTGAAGTATATCTCCGGGGAAAAGCTCACCGGATTGATAAATATGTTTAACTTTTCTCGAATCTAGAATTATATACCGGATTGTGCAGCTCGGTAACTACACTTGGAAAATATTAACTAGATTGCAAATTCCGGTTTAAATAACTTCTACATTTGATAACGTCCTCGGACGCAGATGATGGCATGGCTGGTGGTGCTACTCGCAGATCGAAAGGAAGTAAGGAAGCTCCAACACCAGGGAGAAGGATTCTTCAAGAAACTACTGCAACTCGCTGCCCATTAAAGTCGATGATGCTGCTCCCCTTTTCCTCCTCAGCGCATCCTCTTCCCGAATCCCTAGGGTTTCACAAGCCGCCATGGATCTCCCTTCCCAAGTCGTGAAGCTAGGGTGCTGCAACCTCACCTTTTCCTTCGTGTCAGAGTCGAACGTGACCGCCAACGTTACTACACCTCTGCCAAGCTGTGTTGTTAGCCAACAGCACCACCGATGTTACCACCAATCTTCCTCCTCGATTGTTGTTCAACATTCTTCCTACTCTTTCTCGTTGTGGGTACTAGATGAAAATGTGATGATTAATTGGGTTTTCTTGTTGTGGATACCGGTTGAAATGGGGTTTGCTGTTTTTTATGTTGCTTGTGTTTGGTATGTGTGAGAGATGATTGACGATATTGGGTTGAGAATTAGGTGTGTGATGTTGAACATTGGAGTGGATGAAGAAGAGGTGTTGGTGAAGATGGAGATATTGTGTGATGAAATTGTGTGCTTGAGAGGATGAACATAATGATTGGACGAAGATATAAGGTACAATGAAGAGGCGAACGGAATGACCTGATGAGGAAGAAGATGGAAAATTTGGGGTTAAGGCAAAGATTGAAGATGAAATGGAAAATGGAGAGGAACAGATGTTGCTATTAAAAGAATAATGAAGACCTGCTTCACGAGTCAGTCATCTGAACAAGAGAGATTGACTGTGGAGTTTTGTCGGGAAGCTGACATTCTTTTCCAAGCTTCATCATCCAAATGTGGTTGCATTTTATGGTGTGGTACAGCATGGAACAGGTGGTACAATGGCCACTGTGGCAGAATATATGGTAGATGGTTCTCTTAGGCATGTATATCTTGATCATCGCAAGCGGCTGATAATTGCAATGGGTGCTGCTTTTGGAGTGGAATATTTGCACTCAAAAAACACTGTGCATTTTGACTTAAAATGTGACAATTTGTTGTAAACTTGAAAGATCCTTTACGTCCAATACGCAAGGCTGGTGATTTTTGCTTATCAAAAATTAAGCGAAATACTTTGGTTACTGGTGGTGTGCGTGGGACACACTAACTAGGATGGCACCAGCTTCTGAATGGCAGCAGCAATAAGGTCTCAAAAAAGGTTAATGTGTTCTCTTTTGGCATTGTATTATGGGATTCTTATTATGTGTAACGCAAACACAAAGCACGTTGGTTACTATTTGGTCAAAACATTGAAGGTGGCCACATCCCTCCATTGTTTATAGAAGATATAATAGAATGAAATACATCCCACAGAACGTAGTTAAGGAATTGAATTTTTTGGATAAGTAGTATCATCATTTTGGACCTCATCTCCAAGTTGAGGATTGAGTTGTTGCATGCACCGGTGTTATTAAATGATAACTTCTCGAATAGAATAAATAAATGAAATACGATTGATAAATTTCAATCGAATTTGTTGCTTACGAGATAAACTACCCAAGCATGAGGCACTGCATATTTTCACATATAAAGTTGGCAACTAATGGGCTTTCCTTCATTGTCCAACTCGCCGTTACCGGTCTTGTTCTGAAAGACAACCTTCAAGCCGTCACAAATCGCTAGTACCAACGACATTCTTGTGGTAAATGTGCTAGACTTGAACTCCACCATGGAAGCAATCCTCAGAATGAGCGAAACGGAGCCACTGGCTTGTTCCTTCACCATCTCATGCATGTCCGGCGTCAAAAACGAAAACCCAATCGACGACATCTTCGAGTCGATTCGCTTAACCTCCTTCTTGTCCAACTCGAAATCGGGTACGTAACTCATAGCTAAAACGTCGTTTTTGTGCAACAGATCCACCTTGAAGTCGGATAAGAACCCGCTAAGCTTGTCGTTGACGTTTTGAATGGAGAAGGTGGTGTTCCAATCCGCGGTTAGCGTAGTAGAGGCGTTGAAGTTGGCGACGGAGAGGGAATTAACGGTGTAAGTGGGTAGTTTGGGGTGCATAATTAGCGCCATGACAAGGGTGGCAACGAAGAGGCCGGTTAATAATACACAGCAACATATTAGGAAACCACGATAGAAGGCTTTGTTTTCACCAGTGTCGTGATGGGTGGGTGGATCGTTGAAGTATGGGCCTGCGGGGTAATGGTATACTTGAGGTTGTGGAGGGTATGGGTCATATCTTGGAGGTTGTGGAGGGTAGTCATTAGGGTATGGGTCATATCTTGGAGGATAACCTTTGAGAGGTGGCTCGTATCCCATTCCTGGTGAGTAATACATCATGTTTGGTGGTGCCGCCATGGATGGTGATTGTGAACCATGACCGTGCATGTGGGAAGAGGGCTCATAGGAGAAAGATCCTTTTGGATGATGTTCTCTGCCATCATGGGATGGATCCATCGTGATACTTTCTCCGATTCTCCCCCTCTATCAGTTCTGATTTCGAGAGGGAGAATCGAGACGACCACCAATGTGGTGGTGATTTTTTTTATAGATAAGAAAAACAAAGAATATATATTTAGATTGAAAAAAAATAAAAATAAAAAATAGAAAGCTTGATGATCGTGTGAGGTGTTTGTTTCTCTTATTGGTTATGTGAGCTATTATGCAGATATATTGAATTTAATTTAGGTGTAATTGACAAGATTAATGGCTTACGTTCTAATTTCATAAAAATCACTTTTTTGTTCGAAGAAATTATTATGATCGAGGAATAACGATAATAATGCTTTGGTTTGATTTGATTTGGAATTAGGAATAAGATTTTGAATATTAATTATTAAACAACTTTATACTATGTAAGATATGTTTTAATTTTGATTATTGTTGTTATTACAATTGGGAATTAGTTGTTTAGAGAGAGAAATGTTAAAACATAATTTTCCCTTTCCATATTTCTTTTTCAATGTTCAGTTACGATAAAAATAAAATAAAATGAAAACTGTAGGATTTTAATGTCTCCGTTTAAAACTGACGGGTATCTAAAATAATACTGTTTTGAGTTAAATACCATTTTAATATTCCGTATCATGTTTATTTTTAGATAGTAGAAACATATTGTTTTATCTCTCTTATTCATGAAAATTTGCCGTAATTTTAATTTCATAAATGAGAAATAAAAATAAATTATTTTATTAAGAGTAACCATCAACATATTTTTAAGACAGAAACTTTAAAAAATAATATTATTCGGACTAAGCAAACATGTCTTATCAATTCATTTTATGCTTTTAATGTTTTTAAAAAGTAGATAAAATTTATAAGTTTTATAAATTTCAATATATTTTAAAATTAATTTATATTTAATGTTATAATTTTAAATTTATTTTTTACCCAAAAAATATTGAATATTTAAAATATTTTCTATTTTTATCTGAATATATTTTTTATTTGATTTTACCATTAATGGAATGGAATGATATGAGTCTTATTTTTATCTTTTCGTCTCCAAGTTATCTGTTATACCATTTTATAACACTTGAGTTGAAAGAGATTGAAGGCAGAAAAAGTGATTAACAATCACTTTACTATTCAGCTCACAACAAAATGAAATGAAAAAAGTATTTAGACAAAATAAAAATTTAATAAAATAATTTTTAATAAATTCAATCAAAAATACCTAAATTTATAATAAAATTTAAAATTTGATTACACCTAACCTAAAAATTGTGATAATCTTTCCTGTAACATTCAATATCCACAGCAGGTTTTATGATAGGTGTGACTTCTTTGGTGACACATTAGGTTCTGCAACACTCTTGAAGTAAGCTAAGTTAGAAAGCTCGGAAACAGACTCGTATATTTTTTCCACTAACTGAGTGATTTCTTCGAGTATTGAACCTACTGTGCCAACTGGGATTATGGATAGGAGTTTAGCTTCTTTCAAAGAAACAGTTTCAAAGAAAAATTTCAACTCTTCAACTGCAATTTTTGCATTCTTGATGTGGCTTTTTGCAGCTGATGGATGTGTCATTGTTTTGATTGATGAAGATATCACGTTTAACGCCTTATTTGATTCTGAAATCATTTCTGTGCATGGTTCTTGAATTTTATATTTGAATTCCAAAGATGTCTGCAGTCACAAAAATGAGTGTATATTAGCTTTAAGCTTATAAAGCTAAAATGGTTTTCTAACTTGGAGTATCCTCACCAGTGTATATTAGTGTTAATTTGTTTTAAATTGTTTTTCTCATTATCAACCTAAAATTGTTTTGATAATAGACATGGAATTGAGTAGACGAAAAATATTTCATGTTTTTTAGAGTAGAGAATGATGTCTTATAGGGATTTCTGGATCGAGGTAATTGTTAAGGGTTTTAATCTTGTAAGCGCATTTCCGAGTAAGTGTTCCAATCTTCAAGTACTGCCTCCAAGGATGTCGAAGACAAAAACGGCCATGTTCCGGTTCTCACCTTGCGAAATTTTCCTGTGTATTATATATAACGTTAATATATTTGATCAATTTATCAAATAAATATGTTGAATAATATTTGAGAAGAAAAACAAACCAAACTCACCAAGGACTCTTCACTTTCTTTGGAATCGAGAACAATTTTGTATCCTTCAAGAACTGACCTCTCACATTTTTCTTTATCCTCTGAGTAATGAAAATATTCCACTTCAAATACTGAAAAATGGAAAGAGCTTCAGATATTACGAAATGAAACACACAAAAAAGAAACATGTGACTTATGGTGGCTCGAATATAGATACCTTGTAGGTAATTTGCCAACTTTTCTATGTTGGAAGCTACCAATTTGTGAAGGTCTTCACTTGACCATACTAGACAAATGAAAATGGAGATGACAATGCAAGTTGTTACCCCAATTAAAATTGTTGAAAGTCTCTTATGAGCAAGCTCAAAGATTTTTTCCACTCGATACTCCGAGAAAGCAACTGAACAAAACGTCAACATAAATATAACTACCGCATAATCATATCTTGCCTTGATCTTTGGAAAAAATCTGCAAAAAGTAGCCATAGTGATTGTAAAAACACAAACCATTTAGTACATTGTTTAAGAAACTAATGATAGTCTTAAATCCATAATGAAGCTTTAATATTGTATTTATATAATATATACCTATAATGAAGACTAGGATTCCAAGAACAATAGGTTTTGCAGTTTCTCCAAAAACCAAAAACAGTAGCTAAGTGTTGTCCTCCAATCCCTAAAGCACCACCTAATAATGTAACACATCCTTTGTTTAAATTTTTGAAAAGGGTTGCACCTGATTAATTAAGAACCAAACATTATGTTAATGTACTAATCTTTTAATACTCTTCAGACGTGTCATTAATTATATAATAATGAGAAATATATATGAGTGTATTGGTGCATTCTGCACTCACCTACACTAGATTCAAATACAACCACCAATGTCAGAAAAGCCCACATTCCAGCGATTCTGAAACCATCACAAAGAGACCTCGAGTAGTAAATCAAGAAACCAAGGTAAAAGTAAATATAACTTTTAATGAGTGAAATACTTGTGTGGAATCATCTTTTCCAATCTTTGTTATGCTCTTTATGAAGTTGATAAAGACAGACTTGATGTTCCTAGAGAAAGTCTTCAGTTCTTCCAATGGGCAAAAAACTCTCCCTTATTTACTTCCATTGTTGACTCAATATCAATGGAAAAACCTTGTCACAGATGTGCTGAGTGATACAGCAAGTTTTAGAAGAAAATTAGGAAGAAAAGAACAGTTATAAAATGATGTAAGGGAAAGATTTTGAGAAGCTTGGAATGAAAATGAGTTTGAAGAGTGATATTTATAGGAACAAAAAGGACATGAAGGAGCAAATTAAAGATTTACAAATAAAGACACATAATAAAGTTTAAATAGAAATATATATAAAATTAAAAAAATATATAAATATTTCCTTTTTTACCATATTTGTTTTATTTATTATGTTTACTGTATTTATTTCATTTTATTTATTTTGTTTACTTTATTTATTTGAATTTATTTTTCTATTATGTATATATACCATCAATACTCAATTTTATTCCAATAACTATTAAAATAAAATATATGTAAAATTAAAAAATATATAAACATTTCCTTTTTTATCATATATACTATATTTATTTTATTTTTATTTGATTTTATTTATCAATGTTTATTATATTTATTTTATTTTATTTTATTTTATTTACTTTATTTATTTGATTTTATTTTACTTGATTTTATATATTAATAAAACAAGTAACTGGTATATATACTTTCAACACTTAATTTCAATTTTATTCGGGTGGGTAATACTATAAAAAAATATATAAAATTAAAAGATATATAAATATTTCCTTTTTTATCATATTTACTTTATTTATTTCATTTTATTTGATTTTATTTATCATGTTTACTGTATTTATTTGATTTATTTATTTTGTTTACTTTATTTATTTGAATTTACTTTTCCATTATGTACATATACAATCAACATTCAATTTTATTCACATAAATAGTAATATAAAAATATATATATATAATTAAAAAATATATAAATGTTTTCTTTTTTATCATATTTACTTTATTTATTTCATTTTATTTGATTTTATTTATCATTCTTATTGTATTTATTTGATTTTATTTATTTTGTTTACTTTATTTATTTGAATTTATTTTTTTATTATGTAAATATACGCTGAACACTCAATTTTATTGGAATAACTAGTAATATAAAAAATATATATAAATTAAGATATATATAAATGTTTCTTTTTTTATCATATTTACTTTATTTATTTCATTATATTTTCAAGTAGCTTTAGATTTAGGAGTTTCCACTATATTCGAACACGAGAGAAATATCGTTTATACTGTTTGTGATAGGATCTTTTTATTTGTTAATAGAGATACTCTAAGTATTTCATTAACAATATATCAACTTTCTAACAAAAATACTTGCATGTATCAAAAATTCCAAGTTCACCAAGATAAAAGAATAAAAAAGGGAGAAATTTTAGTAGATGGTGCTGTAATAATTGGCGACGAACTCGCTTTTTCATGGGAATGTTACAATTATTATGTTTATTTTATTTATTTGATTTTACTTTTTTATTATGTACACATACCGTTAAGACTCAAATATAATTAGTAATATAAAATTAAAAAATTTATAAATATTTCTTTCTTTATTATGTTTACTTTATTTATTTCATTTTATTTTATTTATCATGTTAACTTTATTTATTTCATTTGATCTTATTTATTTTGTCTATTTTATTTATTTTGATTTTATTTTACTTGTTTTTATACATCAATATTTTCTTACAAGAAATCTAAACCAGAATTACGTCTTTTTTTCAAGTGGAAATACGTAAGAGTAATATTAATCTTTGTCAAGTTTACTTTTCTATAATCCAAATCATTTTCTAAAAAATATCATTTTTAATAAAGAATTTTAAAAGAACTACTTATTCTATATTTTTTCACAAAAAGAATAAGTAGGAACAAGGTCAACTTTTGTTGGACTTTCTACAAATAAAAATATTTTGTTTCTTTTGTATTATCTTGCATTGCTTCTTTGGGGGAAAAATAATTATTTTGAAAATCATATCAATTGCATATTTAATTAGATGTATTGTCTTTAGGCAAACATGGTAGGGTGTTAATTGTAATGTCCCGACAACTCCTCACTCACTCGCATACTTTCTGGAAAAACTTCCCCGAAGTTTACCCCTCCCTAAATTACTCCATATTAAACACGCTTAACCATGAAGTTTTAATGGGTTAGGCTACCGATAAGAACATAAGAACTCCATGGTTAATACTTTTCATGCACGTAACCAACTCCCTAACTAAAAAATTTGATTTTGTATATATTTTTCATAGTTTCCTATAATAAACTATGGTAACAACTTCAAAACTCTTATTTTCAAAGTTTTATTTTCATTTAGAAAGAAATACCGTCCCGTCACAATCTTAGTTGCAAAGTATACATTAGTCTGAGTCAGCCTTGAAACGTTGTATCCTACCTCCTTCTGTTTTGCCCCTTTTTCTTTGGTAAACTATGTTTACCTTTTTTAAATCAATGTTTCCCTACATAAATTTGAGTCCAATATGTTTTATCTTTACACTATATCTCCTTTTGTGTTGTACAAGATTATATTTTGTCACTTTAATTCTCTTAATTCTTTTCTTCCTTCTATGTTCTCGTACATTAGAGCATCGAGTTACATAGATGCCCACTTGACCTTGTGGGTGTTTGAATAAGAAACTTTGAATTTAATTATTAACGCAACTTTTTAATCAATTCCAATTATATTTTGTGCATTTAAATACATGTTATATATATATATATATATATATATATATATATATATATATAATAGTAATAAAAGTTAGGATTAAATATATTGTTGGTCCCTCAACTTTTAGTCAAAATTGGAATTAGTCCCTTTTCAAAATTTTGGTATAATTTAGTCCTTCAATTTTAGAAATGTATGAATTTTGTCTTTTAAACTAAACTTTGTTAGGTTTATTTGATGTTTCAAGCGCGTTTCATGATAGCATTTGCGTTATTTACATTGTTTGACACATATTTGTTTTAATGTGAAACGCGTTTGAAACATCAATCAAAGTTAACAAAAGTTGGAGAACTAAATTAAACCAAAGTTTTAAAAAATGACTAATTCTAATTTTCACTGAAAATTAAGGAACCAAAAACATATTTAACCCTAAAAGTTATTAAACTTATATCTTGCTAAGTTTAAATTGCGAGTTGGAACAAAAGCTTAGAAGTGTTACTATATTGTATCTGGAATAAAGCATGTTTTATTTTAGTATTGAATTTAATACTTATATTTCTAAATTTTGTGTGACTATAATGCAAATTATTAAGCATGTACTTTAAATTTAACTTAGATATAATGAATTAAGTCAAGTTTTTTATTTGAGATTAATATTAATTAATTAGTAATTCTCTTGTTGAATTTTGAATTGTTCAAGTAGATAGTTTTGAAATTTTAATTTTGTGTGTAATTGATTAATATGTAGGAGTTAGATGTTATCTTAAATTTGATTGAATCTTAATATAATATTTTTTTTCTTTGAATGCATACTTTAATTATATATGTTTGATCTTTTTATAGTTTTTCTTGTGTGACTTTATATCTATCCAATTTTTTGTTGAAATTTCATAATATTTATTAATCAAGACACTTATATCAATCAATTACAAAATAATAAAATTAATTACAAAAGAATTGTCTTTCTGGATATAATAAGATCACACATTTAAAAAAATAGTATTTCATGTATCAAACAAGCTTTCATGAATGATATTAATTATATTTTTACAGATTGGTATTAGATAAATGATAGTCAAATTAGCTATAAGCATGAATAAATATGGAAAAAAATTATATTTTCAATTATAAACACTAGTGTAATTTTAGTCTTTTATATGTTTCATTAAAGAAAACGAAGCATAGTAATAATTTTTTTGAAAATTTCGTAAATTTATAAGTTTAAGTTATCTGAATCGAAGCCGTCTATCTTTTAAAATTCCTGTTATTTCTTTAATTATTTTATTTGAGAGAAGATATTAATTTTAATTTTTAAATAACCGAAACCATAAATATATCGCTATGACTTCTGTTATTATAGAACTGAGGCCTAAATGGACTTCAAAATTTTCAAAAATCTCACTTTTTATTTAAATGTTTTGTCTAAAAAAAAATATGGTCCTGGTTGTCTGAAAACCACAGCTGTAACCCCAAAAGTTAAGTCACGGAGTTTAAGAAAATTTTCAACTTATCACTGTTTATTTAAACGTTTTTATCCTAAAAGTGTATAAAACTTCGGTTTCTAGAGAGTTAAAAAAAAAATTATTCACAGTTTAAATCCTTCGGTAATAATAAAAACCCGTCATTAATAATCATTTATCGACGGTCTTGCCATGACTAAAAGACTGCCGTAAAAGAGAGTAGTGAACGTGAGGAGTCAAGATTTGATGAAATATCAGTGGTTGTTACATGTATTGTAAATTATAAAAAAAAAAAACAAAAAAAAAAGTTTTATAGTTGAAAAATTACATTGAAGAAATATGATATAATTAGCTATTTATTTTCAATTGTAAGTTTAAATTAATTCAAATCCTGTGTACTATATTAACTAAAATACTTTTAAGATCTTATTATTTTTCCTTAAATTTATTTTAATATAGTATTTACTTTTTGGATTGTGCGTCCAATTTAGTCCATTTAATAAAAATAGCTCGACCTAAAATAAAATACAATTTCATTTTTTTTTACTAGCCCAATTTGTTATAAGTATAGCCATTTTATTATGTTCCATTATTATCTTCGCAGAAATTTTTTTTTTACATTTTGTATATCTGGTCCTGAAAAAATATTATATTTAATTTCACGATAATTCTTTTAAGTAAAACTAAAATATTTTTGAACTTTCTGTTATCTCAAAATTTTTTATAATAATAATCCATATATTTTCTATCACATATGACGACCTATATATTGGAATGAAGTAAATATAAAGTAAAATAAAATTCAACAAAAAGTTAATTAGAAACTAAATTGATAATATATATATATATATATATATATATATATATATATATATATATAGTTAATCCTTTTAGTTATTTCCATTTAATACTTTTGCATGTCGAGATATTTTTTTTATTTTATCAAACCAGTTATAATATTTATTATTTGTTCTTTCTTTCCAGAGCAAATCTTCCTTTGCAAACAAATTAAATAAAGACAGTAAACAAGTATAGTGTGTAAAAATGGAACTGCATAAGTGATTTACTAGCATTTAGCCAAATGAATGAGCTAAATAAAATTGGTACACGAGCTGAAGGAATACAAAACTCTCAAGCTTCAGAGCCAACCTACGTACTTATAATTAGCTAGTAGATCAATCGCAGAAATTAATTAATGTTAATAAATATAATCAAAAGAAAGAGAATGGCTTCCAATGTATGGGAATGGTGAATCTCCTATTAGGGTTAGCCAACCTTCCTGAATTCTTATATTGCAGAAACTCAACCTTTAAGTCTTCACAATGAGGACTCATAAGCACATCTGCCACCCATGTTTCTCCATAGTAAATGGCCTCCACCTTCACTTGCATTCCGAAGCTCAACGACCCATCTTTCATCTTATCTTTTCCCATCTCCTCCACCAACCCTTTCTCCACAAAGGGTTCACTGTTCTCCGACCCAATCTCCCCAGTTACGAACTTCAAATGCAGCTTCAAATACTCCCCCTTGTCCAGGTAAAAGGGATACGAAGAAGCCACAGAAACCGCATCTTCTGGATTCCGTTTATAGAATATCGTGAAGTGAATCACGCGGAAGTAGATGCACGACACGTTCGGGTTTGTCACCGTTAACTTCGCATCCCACGTGCCAGAGACTCCTCCGCTGTCTGTGGTGAAGTTCGAAAGGTACATCGAATTCAGAACGAAAATCGGGGGAACAGGGTTCTCATTTGGCGTCCACAACCGCTTGTATAATGGCAGTAATATCAGCATCATCAACAACGTGAGGCCAAGGATGTCTTGAATCATTTCACAGGCGCGTGAGCTGATGCTGAATATTTCTTCCGTGTAATAATTGTCGGACATGGTTGAACCTGACATTGTGGCCGTGGATTGCACGGAAACTGATACGGGTTGGTGTTCATGGTTTTCACGATCAGTTTCTGACTGGGGCACAGGGGAGAATCTATAAACGTGGCCTCGCTCGTTTTGAGGTTGTACGTTAGTTGTCGAGGAGGCCATCATGGGTGTAGCTTGGGATCTACAAATGAAGATGGGCGGAGAGAAAAGAAAGGGTGAGAGGATTATATATGTTGTTGCAATGATTGTGGAAAACGCTCAAACGAACCCAAAATTCGTTGGCCATCTTTGCATGGGAAAGAGGGTGTTCGATTTCCTACACCTAATTAATGTCTTCAATTTTCTCCTTATATCAAATGTAGATTTTGTTTCTAGAGTTGCTAACATGAAGAAATTAACGTGACAAAAAGAAATACTTCCATTTTTACTATATTTATGAAATCTATTGTTAGAAAAGTAGAGTGGGTAAAAGGAGTCAATCACTTATTTTTAGTATGTTTAATATCAAGTAGTTAAAGTGGGAGAGGACAAAGAAAATATTGGAAATAAAATAATACTAATAATATAATAATTGAAACGGTAGAAATAAATTAAACGATAAAAACTCTTTGAATTAAAAGAAAATGAATAGAAATGTTGGATTAAAATTAAAAATAAGAAGATTTGAAATTGAAAATCAATTAAATATATATTTTGCTTCTCTTTCCCTTTTTCTCCTCTATCGCGCAACACGAAGATAAAATCACTAATTCAATTCTCATATATGAAAAATGATTATTTGACTATTACATTTCCCTTTTCTCTCTCTCTCTTTTCATTTTACTCATTCTCACATTCAATTTTTGACATTAAAATATTGTGCGCTGCAATTTTATGGACCTTTTCCATTTTTTTTTCCTTAATAAAATCGGTTTTTCAATTCTCATTCTTATATATTTTCCTCATTCCCGCATTCTTTTTAAATAAGATAATGATATTTTAACAATTTTTTTTAATAATTTTTTTATAACAAAATATGTGTCATTATTTTATTAATTTATTTGAATTTATTTTAAAAAATATTTAAAATAGATCAATCACAAACTATCACGTATGTCTCGTCAAAAATTGTCCAAAAACAACTGCAAAAATTATTTTTTCCTTTTAAATATTATAACCCTTTTTGAATTGCAATTTTCATATTTATTATATATCATCCCAATCTATTTTGAATAACTGAATTATGCCTAGATATTTATAGATAGATAAAATTATTATTAATTATATATATATATATATATATATATATATATATATATATATATATATATATATATATATATATATATATATATAATGCACCTGTACGATTAAGGTCAAAAGTCCTAACTACTCAAAACGAGAAAAATGAAACTGTATTGAATTGAATGGTTAAAAATTCTTAGAAACTAAAATGTAATAATTTGAATAAACTGAATTGACTTTTTATTCTATCAAACTATATTGTAGTGAATTAAATTAAAATGTATTGTGAACTGAATTAAATTATTATGTATCATAACATAACATATTTTCATATTTTAAAAAATTTCAAATTATAATATTTTTTAATCAAATTGTACTAATTTTTCAATCAAACCTTTTGTGAACTATTTTTTAATTTTGTTGATTTTTTTAATTTGAAAAAAAAATATTCAATGATTAAATTCAACCAATTAGACCAAATTTGATGAAATTTTTATCAAGATCAACTAAGTTAAATTTAGATGAATTTTGATCTAGTTGACTCAATCAAATTTTATTAAATTTCAATCATAACTAAGGTCGAGAGATTGATTCTACCGAATTTGACCAAATCTTGATTGTGATTAATTTGAACAAATTGGACTAAATTTAAATTAAGAATCACTTAGTCAAATTCAACTAAATTTTGATCATGAGACTGAGTTCGACCAAATTTTATTCATAACCAACTCAGTCAAATTTCAATCATGACTGACTCATCCAAATTCGACAAAATGTCAATCTTGACCAAATTGCCATAACCTTATTTTAATTTTTTTATATATATCTGGAAGTCCTTTTTATGTATTTTTATAAATTAATGACCATAAATTATTCTTAAATATGCTTATTTACTAATTTTAAATGAAATTGCGTGATGGTGCGAAGAGAATCATGTGGAATTAGTGATAGAATAATAAATCAGTATGTGTTTTTTACAGAACCCCATTGAACGACTCCTACACATTCTTTAGGCTTGTGGACAACGATTGTTGTGGTGTTAGTGAGAACCTTTACCACCAAATTAGTGCATTTAGGATACATCATAAAAGTTTGGACCCACCCATCGCCCAACCAAACCTCTCCTATGATAATCATATGTAAACTAAACCTCGTGCTTCCTCGTTCAATATCTTCAGCAATGGCCTGAACCACTGTGTCATCCACAATGGGTTGGTTCTCTTCCCACCCAGTCGTACTCAACTTCAAATGCAACTTTTTTGTCTCCTCATTTTCCAACAATAAAACTGCATCCGGTAACATGTATTGGGGCATAATGGGAGAAATCACAGCCAGCGTTTCGTTTTCCCGGTAATTTATTTTCGCTTCCAGGTTCAGGATGTTGATGTTGATGTTGATGTTGGAGTAGTTCATGACGTTGCAAATGGTTACGGTCGCCTCCCATGTGGATGACACCTCGCCCTCGGAAACTTCGAGGTGAGGAACGTGAAACGAGTCGAGGAAGAACTTGGGTGGGATGGGATCAAACGTTGGTCGGTATGATTGCCTTTGCCTTTGCTGAAGGGTAAGTCCCCCGAACAACATTGCAATCAGAGTCAAGCGTAGCAAATTCACCAGAGCACCCCAATCGAAAGTTTCTTCTTCGCAAGACTCAATCATTATGTGACGATCATTGATCTCAAGACGTGTTCCTGAATGTCTTGAGGCAGAGGAGAGAATCGGATCCTTGATTCAACTGGAGGTGTTGAAACGGACATTATTAGATTTTGAGAAATTCAGATTTAGATCGGTAAATGTTGATGATGATGATTATATTTGACTTGATAAAAACTGGATGTGTCGCTATTAAATATATATATATATATATATATATATATATATATATATATATATATATATATATATATATTAAGGTTTGTTGAAAGGAACAGGAGATGTTAAATCTTGATGAGTTAAAGTTGACAATATATTACAACTAAAATATTTCCGAAAAGGGTTAATTTTGGTGCAAGAGCTTGTTGGGGCTAGTAGATATATTAATTGCTATGATTGAGCATTCGGTAAGTGTTTTTTTTGCCTGTGGTGATTTTTGTTTTAGGTGCATCTGACATTATAGTAAAATCTCATAATTATTTAATGGTCAACTTTATATTTTCCATGTTTTACTAATTATTTTTTAAATTGTTCGGTGGCTTACATGTTTTGCTAATCTTTTGGATATTGAATTTAATTTGTACTAATTAATTTTAAGTTTAAGACCATTCATTGGGACCTTAAAAGGAAAGGACTATTTATTAAGTATTTCGTTTCACAAAAAAAATAGTATTTTTAAAATATATGTTTAAAAATTTATCTAATATAAATATCCCAAATTATTGAAAATATATTATTATTTGTTGATATAAAAAAATATTTTAAAAAAATAAGAACAGATACAAAAAATTTCTTAAATCTAATTATTTAATAATTTACTCATTAATTTCGTTTGTTCATTCTAAATTAATCGATTATCAACCTTTTGAGAAATAAGTTCCTAAATCTTTAACACCAATACGATATAAATTATGAAGATTAAATGAATATTTAGAAATACGTTTTACACTGAAATGAAAGAGAAAGTGAACATAATTAAAACTTCTTCTGCATCTTACAACAGCACCTTGACTATTTTAAACCCTTTTCTCAAAATGAATATAAAAGTGTGTCTCTTTTTTATATTGAATGTTTTTTTTTTAATTTGTGCTAATTTAAAACCAAAGTAATTTATAGATAGATATGCATAGAGGTTCAAAACTAAAGTGCTCTTAGGACCGTTAAAACACAGATGCGAGCAACAAATGGTTCGTAAATGCTGGCGGTGACTGTACTTAGTAATTATTATTATTATTAACACGGTTGGGTTAGGTGAAATATGTGGTGAAACTGCAAGGAACCAACATATTCATGTGCAGCCAGATACCACATTCAATAACTCACTTAGACAAAGCTTTTCCAACATCTCATCGATAACATATATATAATAGATACCAAACTGAAATATTCACATAAATTACTTTAAGAGTACAAATTGCATATACCTTATCAGTTGGTCTCACAGGCAAACTACTGTCATTATTATTGCTTTGGTTTGGAGGGGGCTCTATTGACAAATGAGGCATGGATGTTGATGAAGCTTCTGATGAGACATTCACCTACATGTTAAATATACCAATTCTGTTTTATTACAGGGGAATAGAATGTGATGAACAGATGACAAAATCAAAACCACATCATAAAAATTAAAAATAGAGACACTTAGAGATGAAGGATATTTATGATTTAAAATATCTAGTAGTCGAGAAATGCAGTGATCAGTTCTTTAACCTCATAAGAAACACTGATGCTAGTAGAAGCTGGCTGGCGCAGAGAACAGAAGAAACAGTCTCAGTTTCAGTTAAGCTGCACAAAGCCCTTGGCCTCTGCTTTGAAAATGAAAATAATTTTGCTACGATGTCCTGAAACAAAGAAAGTATACAGCCAAGTAACATTTAAATTTAAATTAATGTACAATTATAAATAACATATTGATAAAAGATAGAAACTACAACAGCTGCAGCAAAAAGAAAGTGAAACTCTGTGTGAACTGGTACAAACACTTAGTAGAACCTACAAAAGCAACACCGGTAAAAAGAACGTTAGAAACAACAAAGAGATGTTAGTGAACTGAAATAACTCAGCAAAACAGAGTTAGCAAAGTTAAATAACTGACTAAGGAAGAAAAAAAATGTTAGTCATTGAAAATTAGAACAACTGAAACTGTTAGTATTGCCAGAGAAAAAGCTTGGTTAGTAACACTAATTTGTAAAATAAAATTCAAAACTAAAATAAACTAAACTAACTCCTACTTATAGCAAAAAGTAATCACCCAGATCAAAAACTACTACAAAAAATATCTTAATAAAACCATTTAATAGAAATTACTAAAATCTAAACCTACCAATTACAAAGTTTAAAAACTATTTAAACTACTTCGGTAAGNCAGAAAACAGATTTAAAACTACTTATGACTATCTAAAATATAAAGAAAACTAAACACAACAAATGAAGAGTTAATTATAATTTAAAATAACATCAGAAAGAAACTACTATTCCCAAAAACAGCAAAATAAGCTTGAACATCTACGAAAATAAGAAAACAATTACTAAACAGTGAATCTAACTAAAAGATAGCCAGATATGAAATCAAAACTAAGAATAGACCTAGTATCTAATCCTAGCTAACTAAAACAGAGAAGAAATGCAAAAGTAACAGCATACCAATAAAAGCAAACTAAAACAGCAGACAAAGCTCCCCGCAAACTTAGAATTTACATTTATGTGCGGGGGAGAATTATTCACAACATGTTAATAGAGAACTAAAAATGGTTCTTAGAAACAGAAAAAAAAAATCAAATGACAATGTTCCAACTAAATGAGAATTACAAAGAAGAATGATACTGAAACATCCACACTGATGTATCACTACTGTTGACTTGCTTTTGGGTTGACCACTGTTTGAGAAGGAATTGCACTTGACTTCTGTTGAACCAGTTCATTCACAGCAGTAGCAAGTTGTCCAATTTGAGTTTTTAAATCTTGAAACGTGGCTTCTATTGTTGGATCAACTTTGGCTTGCTGTTGTGGTGCAAAACCTGATTGTCCAAACTGCTGGAACTGTCCAGGATTGGATCCTACCTTCTGCTTGAACTGTTGAGCCTGTTGATTGATCTGTTGCATTTGTTTATGGGACTGCTGGACAAACAACTGTGTTTGCAGATGTGGTGGCGGCACATATCTCATATTAGGTATATCGCTCCCCCCAGAACTATACTGCTGCTGTTGTCCTTGATTCTGGTTCGTCCAGGCCTGTTGGGGCTTCCTAAAAGCATTTTGCTGGCCCTGATAAACTCCAGCCAACAATTCGGTTCCAATATTAGAGACTTCTTGCAGCCGAGGGCTCTCAACAACTAAATGGTAAAATCAACTCAAAATGACAAAGCCTTGCACCAACAAAAAAACAATGAGATCACAGATTCATAGCTTATATGAGCTAAAAAGGTTACACTTTACAAGAATAATAGCTTACGTTTGTACCTATTAACAGTCAAGATAGTGAATCACTAATAAACTGTTTTGTTGGCTTTAATAGGCCAAGAATGACCCAGTGCCAGTATAACTAGTTGCTAATGCCTTTCCAGCAGAGGTGGGCTGGGAGAATGCTAACTGAGAACGTCCAAGCTCGAGACCGGGGCAGAAACTCTTCCTGCAACCAATTTAACATGGGAAGTTCAAATCACTAGGCAAGCAAATGGTTGAAGAATAATTAAATTTACGTTTAGATGAGTGATTAAAAAATAATTTCGAGATAAAATGATTTGTTTTAATGTCTTTATTCTAAAAGTAAATTTGATACAAGACTTCCATATATCCTTTTTAATCCAAAGCAGAACTGTTTATAACAAGGCATCCCTGTATTTTCTAAAATCACATTTGAAATGAAGCAAAATCAATTATGATACTTCCTATTTTTTAAAATCAAACACATTTTCCCAACCACTTAGCACTTGCTCCATGCAGTTAGTATTAGAACGTAAAGACAAATAATATTATCTAGAGGTCTTCCATTACTTATGAATTTATTGAATTTATATAAAATATTTGAAGATTCCACAATGAAACTAGTGATGAATTGGGGTGCACTTGCCAGAGGGTCAATTAAAGCCAAATTTAATTGAAGTTACCTCGCTGCCTCTAACAACTGGGTTGCAATGCCTTTTCTTCTGTTGGAGGGAGTAATCCAAATGGCCCTAACGCCACAAGCAGCAGCAGTTGGTTCGCTGTCACATAAGATTGCCCCTTCCATCTTTTCGGAATCACTCACATTAACAACTTTTCTTTGGACCTCCCTTTGAAAAATAGCATTCCCAAACTGAAGAATTGTAGAACGCGTCGTGTCTCCCCTTTTCTTCGCGCTATGAACAGGTACAGCACCAGAGCTAGACACAACTTTGAATGCCTTTTCAATTGGTTCTGCAACGAGACACCCAGCAACCCTATTAAGAGAAACAAACAGATACACCTTACAGCGCTCGTGAAGTATCCACCCACTTCCAATCTCAATTTCCATCATCCTCACCACCTCTTCAATTTTCTTCCTGTGAGAAAACGGGTCCGTCTCCGAGAACAAAATGACCCGACCCGGATCCAAACTGGGTAGAGAAATAACATTTTCTTTGGTCCAACCCTGCAGAGTAAGAAAATAAGATAAAATTGGAGATAAAAATCAGCAAAAGAAGAGAGTGAAGGCGGAGAGCTAACTCTGAACTGGATTCCCTGCGTGTATGATTTGTGAAATTCGTTGTGGGATTTCTCGTCTTGTGGATCGCCGGGAGTGAACTTCACGCCGCACGTAGAACACACGCGTAAGAGGAAATCGGATTGGCCAAAATCAAGGTGAAACTGAGCGTAGCTTCTCTTCTTGTTTTTGACGAGTGTTACGGGTTTGGGAACCGAAGTACCGGCGTTAGGGTTTGGGCGCCTTCGGGTATAGGTGTTGATGATGTGGTGTTGCCGATTCCCCCAAACTGACAAATCATTTTCATTGTTGGAAGAAGAGGAAGCTGGGGTGAATCTGAAGAAAGCGGTGATCTTGGACTGCATTTGTGATTCTTTCTTCCTTCTGTGGCAGTCTTGTGGATTTTTTTTTTCATTTGCCGCCAAAACTTTTCGTTTTGTTTTTAAATTTCCTCTCGTTGTCTCTTTTCAACGTGGAGTTGAAGAAGCTCCAAACCAAATTATTCCATACATATAGCTGCAAATTAAAGACATAAGTTATCACATCATTTTATTAAATATTATAATAGACCAAACAATACATTCATTGATATATATTATTGATAGATAAAGGCTTATTCTCGATTGTAATTTTGTTTATCGTTTATAGTTGTATTCTAACAATACTATATTTATTAATTGACGGTCTAAAAATATTTCATATTCATATTTTGAATACGAACAAATATTCGCTATAATATTCATTTTTATTATAGTAAACCTATAATAATATTCATTTATCTCATATTTTTGTGTAAATATTCAATTTTATCCACAGTAAATAAAATTTTATTTCAAAAAATTATTGTTTGAAAAATGAATATTTAAGATTTTCTTTTTTCTTTAATTTTAATAAAGATAATTAAAAAGAATTTTGGTAAAAACTTTAAGAAAATATCTTTTTAAAGAAAAGAAAGAAAAGAAATAAGAAAAAAAAAATAATGAAACTACGTGGTTGACTAGATTCTCTTAATAATAATAATATTATATATATGTATATATATATATATATATATATATATATATATATATATATATATATATANTATATATATATATATATATATATATATATATATATATATATATATATATATATATTTATAAATCCTTTTTTTCATTTTAAAATCTTAATTTTTAAGTTTTTATTTATTTTTTTTCTTTCATGAGCCTAACTAACCTGTTATTATATGTTTTCATTTTTATACTTTTAAGATCAAGTACATAACTTTTTAGTGCTAACACTTTTTTTTTTCGCACATATTTTTGGTAAAGTTCAATACATGTTTAATGGTTTATTTCAATACTAATTCACCTATAAGTTTTTCGGCTCGTGTGTTAACACGTGTCATTCTTTCTCTTATCTTTTCGCCAACTTTTTTCACGCGTGTATTAATACTCATTGCACCATGCAACTAAACACCTACCTATTCTTTCCTATTCCTCTACTTAATAATGGCAAAACTCATTTTTTTTTTGGAACCATTGTCCCCAGCATCGTGTGATGAAAACGCTAGTAATAAAAATGACATTTTACACCGTATATTATGTCACGGTTCACCAAAAACCGCAGCATAATGATGCGTGGTGGCATTTTTGAAAATGACCTTATGCTAAAAGCGTTTTTCTTTTCTTTTTTACAAAAATAATACAATGTTTTAAAAGGTTAGAGCACACGTGCGACCGTTCATGTAGCTTTGTGCTAAAAGTCTTTTTCCCTTCTTTTACAAAAATAATAAAAATATGTTTTAAAGGGTTAAAACACACGTGGGACAGTTGGCGTAGGTCTTCTGCTAAAAAGGCCTTTTCTCTTTCTCACACAAAACTACCAAAATACAAAATATCATTTTTCAAACAACAAAAATCTTTCTTTAGAACTACGTAGCCTTAATTTCTCACTTTAAGAATACGTAGAAACAAAGTCAATCCTTGTCGGACACAATAATACAAAAGAAAACATGTTTTGTTTCTTTAGAGTTTTGTTTTTGGGATAGTTAAATGTAACGTCCTGCCAACTTACTAGTCGAGACTGTTGACTGCCCCCACAAATCACCACGAGACTTTTCAGTGTACTTTATCTTAACACGAACAAGAGACATGTTAAAGAAACAAAATAAATATTGCAAAATTTAGATAGGTAAAGTTCATTTTTTTGACAAAGAAATTAAAATTAAAATGATAATGGAACTCACATAAATACATAACACTTACCCGAGAGCATTGATACATTCATGGGAGTTGATTATTTTTTCCCTCTTTTTGCAAAGTTTTTTATTTTTGTTTTTATTTTTTTTTGGGTTACTTATGTTAATGGCACTTGATAAATATTATCTTTTGTATTAACTTATTTGTATAAATTATAAATTATAAATATAATATGAATTTGTATGTATTATAAATAAATAGACTATAGATTTATGTAAAGTTGTTTTGTTTTTATTAATTTGAGTTAATTTTATGAATGACACATGTCAATAAAACTACATCAATAAAATTAGATGAAATCTGAAAAAAAAAATAGTGCAGTTTTCATTGACTATGATACTCTAGTATAATTTTTAGAGGAACACAATAGCAGACGTTATTGGCCACAAAAAAGCAAATGCAAAGAAACTGGTTTGTAAATTAAAAAAAGTTCGAAGGTAGCAACAAAGCATTTAATGAAAGCAGGTGGTGTGGAAGGCCATTACTGTTTGATGGGCCTTGTGTTTGAGATGTTTATATGACGTTACTGGTGAAGGAAGGCCCAATCCGAGTTGTACGAAAGTACTAGCCGAGACGAAACTCACTTTCTTTGTGGGCGTGCCAAATGCAAATGCAAATGCAACAAACGCAGCAGCAGGCCACGACGGCACCCATCTCAACCTCCACTCCTCCTCCCTCCTCCGGTGGCTCCGCTTCCGAAGCACCGCCGAAGCAGGTGGCTCAAGCAATGGACAAGCTAGGACAGGCCGAACGAATCATCGCCGACATCCGAATCGGCGCCGACCGCCTCCTCGAAGCGCTATTCGTCGCGGCAGCGCAGCCTCACCAAGGCAACAAGCCTCTCCAAATGTTCCTCAAGGAAGACGCCTGCATGCGTCAGTATCTTCAAGACCTTCGATCGCTTGGTAATTGTGTCGTTGCATTCGTGCCCCTTCGTTTTTTTTTACCCGCGGATTAGGGTTTTGGTTTGCGCTCTGCGACGTTGTTTATATGATTAGTTCTGCGTGGTTTTTCGGTTTTGTAGGTAAGGAGTTGGAAGAATCTGGAGTTCTCAGTGAATCACTTCGATCGAGGAAAGACTTTTGGGGCTTGCATATGCCGCTAGTTTGTCCAGATGGCGCTGTGGTTGCGTATGCGTGGAAACGACAGCTTGCGGGTCAAGCTGGCGCTTCTGCCGTCGACAGGACTAGGTTCGTTTCTGTTAAATCTCTTCTTCTTCAGTTCTGTATGCCATTTGAATTTCCGTGTTTGGATAACGAAATAGAATGGAAAACAATGGATTCAAATTCAAATGTGTTTTGGTTATTTGGTGGTGGTGTGTTGAACATAGGGAAGACAGCTCAGCGAATGATGGTATCTGGTATTCTTAGACCAGTGATTTTTTCTTTTTGAGGATTTTGTGTGCATGAATAAGTAGATATCTTAATCTTTTGGTTTTGCTATTCGCTCCCGAATACGTATAGAGCAAAGGAGTAATAATAATTGATATAACCCTATGGTACGTGCTAACCGCCTCAGTCTAAGTTGTGTAGAAATGGTGACAGTTGGTATGAGTAAGTTAGTTTGTTTATCGTAGACAGTTAGACACATAGCAAGACTGTTAACAACTGTACTGTTTTTGCTGACGTCTCAGTTCACTTTCATGAAGTTTGCCTCCACATTTTTTTGGTCTGAAAATTGACTTTAATTTTGCTGTTATCCTTGCCAACAATATTTTGCAAGACATTTAGCTGCTCCACTTTGTTGAATACAATTGTCAAAGAAATACTTGGCCCCTTTCTTTATGTTTTGTTGTTCATGGGTATTCTTGCTTGCTGACTTGTCATTCTCGATGCTGTTGATTTGTGTTACTTTAGCTGCTCGCTCACTTAGGCTTTTGAATGATAACAGGTTGGCTCTGAAAGCCTTCACTGATCAGAAAAGGCGTTTTTTCCCACATCTTGATGATGGACTTGAAGCTAGTGACTCGGCTTCAAAGAAATGTTGTGTGTCTGAAGAAATTACAGTGGATCCGAAGGAAGAAATTAGGTTTTTAAGGACGCTACCTGATGTTCTGAAGTCTGTAGAGAAGGATGTGCCAAGTCTGAAAATTTTAACTTTTGAACGATTGGACTGGTTAAAAAGAGCTTCCACACTTAGCTCATCGGCAAATGAGAGTTCTCTAGAACATAACTATCACGGTTCTAATAAGTTAAGGCTAGGATCAGTTGGAACTGTTGCTGAAGAGAAGGTTGCGGTGATAGAAATGTTATTCCCATCTATCTTCAGAGCTGTTGTATCCTTGCATCCTGCTGGTTCCACGGATCCCGATGCTGTAGCTTTCTTTTCTCCACATGAGGTATACCTTCCAGTGTTATTATCACATGAGAAATGTTAGGGACTCTCTTTCAAATACTCTATTGTTGCTGAATTTTATTGCAATTTACAAATTTTGATGGGTTGCACTTCTCATTTAATGACTTACCTGATTTAGAAGCGGAACCTTCCGTAATATGTGACTTTTTATAATTCTCAGCAAATGATGGAGTGTCGAAGAGAACGTTGCTAGCATTTTTCCTTTGACATATATATCATAATTTATTTTTCAGTTTCCTGAAATTCATTATGGTTTGTGAAATGTTTGGTTACCAACTTACCAGCATGCTAAAACACATCTCGGTAACAATTCTGTGGTTCACTGGTTCTCTCTTGCCAGTTTCTGTCTGGTTTTATTGTTGATCTTGTGTTTTCCTATGGTTAAACAGATCTGTCTTAGTTTTGTTTACTCCTCTCTTGCTATTTTGGATTGCTGGGCCTTGGTTTTTATGTCCAACAACTTTTTTATGTGAAGCATAATCCATATTATAATCAACTAGAGTAATGATAAAAGGATAATAATAACAGTACATAAATATGAAAAAATATTTAAAAGTTATAGATGATATGATCAACTAATAATAATAATAATAATATAATACTAGAAATAAAAAGTATAAAGTTATTAATAGGTATTTTAATATATTTTTTATTCAAATTAAATATAAGTTGACAAGCTCCCACAAAGAGCTCATACCTTTCTGGGTCGGCTTCACTGTTTGAATACAAAGATTCACAAGCATAACCAATACGAAACAAATAAGTTCATAATTTAATAAGCTCATAAGGTAGAACTTTTTTTTTTTTCTAATTACCTATTTGGGTAAAGCAAGCATGGAAACAAGAGGTTAATGAACTAAAATCAGGTCCAAGTAGGGCTGACCCAATGGTTAAAGTTTATTTTTTTACATCTGTACCCAAATCCCACCAGCTAGGAGCCACATGCACCTAGTCTAAAACTACCACTGCAATCAGGTAGTCTTTTGTCTAGAGGCACTGTTTGATTGGCATGGCCCCCCAAGTTAGGAAAACTAACCTTAGTTGGGCCTAGAAATCAAGTGGGTCATTGGTGTATGCTCAGCATTGTTGGTTAAGAGTAGGCAATATTAGTAAAGCTGTCAGAGTAAAATTATTTAGCCTGCTACAGACCAAGGAAGAAAATGTAAGGAAATGGTATTGGTTAGTTGGTCTGTTAATTTTGAGTGGAAGAGACCGGTTATGCAAATTCCTGGGAAAAGACCGTGGTATATCAGTGCTAGCTTTGTGTGTTGGGACAGGATTGTGAATTTTGTGACTGTGGCAGCTCGGTGATGCCCAGCTCATGGTTGTTTAAAGGGAATTTCTACATCTTTGTTGTTGAGACAGATATTTTTTCCGTACTTCTGTATTTAGTTTAGGAGGAATTCTTGCATCCTCGGTGTTTTGCACTAATTTATTTGCTCCAACATGACTTATTTTTATTTTAAAAAAGGTTTATTTGTTATTTCATAATCAATTTGCTTGATTTTACATCTGAATATTCCAGTTTTATCTGTGTACTTCTTAACAGAGTGGAAGCTACGTGCATGCAAGGGGTTTTTCAGTTCATCATGTGTTTAGACATATTACGGTAACAGTCTCTGTTGCTTCTCATTTGATTCTTTTAGTTACTATTTGAGGTCCTTTTTATTATAGCTTATAGTTGTCTTGCATTGCAGGAGTATGCTGCGACTGCTCTGCAGTACTTTCTTGGGAATCAGACTGAAACCGGTTTATATTGTCTTTTGGTACTGTAATTATCTTTTTCTTTTCATGATGCTTCGTTTTTTAGAAGGTATTAATTATTGATATATTTGAGGTTTTATTAGCTTTCTGCCTTTCATGTTGTAGCATTGGATTTGCAGCTACCAGACTCTGTTTTCAAAACCATGCAGGTTCAATTTAGTGTTTCCATAACCTTAGATTTTCCTATCATTTAGGAAATGTAATGATCTCAATTTATTGGTGGTGCAGCAAATGTTCACGGCTACTTGCAATGGATAAAAAATCAACTCTACTGTTACCTCCAGTCCATCGACCTTATTGGCAGTTTTCCTTTTCAAAAATTTTAAGCGTATCCTCAAAAGACCAGAATTCTGATACTAGGACTTATCATATTGGCTGCCTTTCTGAGGAAGTATAACTGGATCTCCCTATGACTCAGGTAAACTAAGTGCTCAATTCTATGTGGATCTACCAGGAGCTAGAGTTTCCATCTCATTGTTGTGGGCATGAATTGGAAGATATGAGTTGGTGAAGAGTTTTCTTTACAATTGGTCTATATATTTCATCTCTTGCATTGCATCTTCTGGAAATTATCGAGTATGGCTTCTTATGTAAGCCTCATAAAAGTGGTCGGATCTATTGATTCTCATAAGATATATCTCAGATCACGTTTTTTGAGATTTGTTCTTTGGACACCTGGAAGTTCTCACTGATCATTGCTTCAAGGAAAAGGTACAAAGATATGATCTGTGTTTGCTAGATGAAAGTGCCATCCGATTTAGTACGATGCTGACTACTCAAGTACCTTCTCCTTCCAAATAGTGGAAAATTGCTGGGCAATTGAGAATCTGTGGTTGAGCCACCTGTACATGGTCCTATGAATGTAAGTGTTCTGAGGGAGGATGATGTAACCATAGCAAAACAGTTTATTGACTGGACAACAAAGCTAAAATTTTCGAATTGACAAGTTGTGTCATTGCAGGAACTGAATCGGTCCTGAGTATTTTACTAAGCGTTGTGACGGCTTAGCGTTCCCTGCATCTTTTTTAATTTTCAATTAAACTTAAGTTTTGTGTCTCGTGTGATAGACATGTGATTTGTTAAGGAAAATAAATAAATAAAAAGGGCTGAATGGTAAATGGGTAAAATAGGAGGAGGTATATTTTTATCACAATTGTTATTTTACGGGAATAATAGTTTTAAGAAAGATTGACATTCACTGTCAAATACTTTATTGTAGGTTTATTTGTGGATAAGGAATTTAGTGGTTATTATGAAGTTAAGAAGTTTAAGTATCAGATTATATAAACATTTATTATACTAGATTGACTATTAATACATACAATTTTATTACATATAATTAGCCTTTATTCTAATAAAAAAATTTAAAAAAAGAGTAGAGAATGTGATACTGATTTTCATGATTAAATATACTCCATGAACAGAGATTAGTGATCCTTCTAACAGGTCTTATATGTGGTTATAACCGCTATGAATTCTTCATAAACTTTTTATATTGATAGATTTGCGTAAGAGGCAAAAGTCAAAAGCCCTTAGAAGCACAGGCACTTTCAAAAGAATAAAAAACAATTATCTGATAAGGACTCGTTATCAACAGATCATTAAACTTAGGAGTGTTTAAATATAGTGGCAAAGAACAATGAAATAAATAAATGCAGAAAACAACAAGTAAGAAAAATAAATAAAAAAATAAATAAAAAACGCTAGAGTGGCATAACACGACTACTAAACTTCAGTCATATATGGGTTGAATCCATGGGGAGCAATAATTGAACGTAATGGCGTGTGATCTCACATGGGCCAGTTGTCGGCAGGAGTAGCTTCGTGCGTGGCAAAAGGTTGGTCATTCATCTGACATCCCAATTTCAGTTTGAGATGCCATCTGGCTCACTCATTGAAAACGAACAACCTCTGTGCCCACATCCCTAGACACTTATGTGTGTGCCAACTGCATGGCAGATTATTATTTCATACTTCTCTCTTCACCTCTTGCCATATCAGATTCATCACTCCACGTCAAATAACAACAACGCAGCTGCCATGGACCCAACTCCACCACAACTTACACAAAACCATGTGTCTAGAACGTACTCACCACTCCGTTACGTACCCATAGCTAATTTATATACCTTTTTTATGTGGAATTTCAAGTCTCAAACCAAAAATAGACATGGCACATGGCACATGGCTTCTTGTCTTTCGCTCCTTCCAAAGTTTCCACCAAAGCAGATTTGCAACTTTCGAGATTGTTGAGAGGAACAAAGGAAAGGGATTTGTGTGGAAGATATTTTGCGGTGGATTTCTGCGCATTTACTTCTAGTTCAACAAAAAAATTGACAGTTTTGGGGGCTACTTTCAAAACCAATTATACTACGCCACTCTCTGACTCCAAAATTAATGCGTGTTACAGACTAGTCACCAACGCATACCTCTTTTCATAAGTGTGCGAATTATCCAACATTGGTCATATTAGTTCCACTCACGTGCCTCTTATGCAATTCCAAGCATTTCTGAATGAAGCTCAACAAGGGTCCAACCCCGAACTTCAGTTTTGGTCATGACCTGCTTTCAAATTCATCATAATATTTTTCACACGATATGCAACATGCTGTACCTCCAATTGCCTGGACTTTTGTTTGACTAGTCGTTATCAAAATATTAAAAACGAATATGCATCCTTTCAAGAAACACGAACGCAACATAGGATCATAAAATTCGCGTGGAAAATCACTTCTACTAGTATTGAATTATAGTTTAGGGATGCAAGAACATCAGAGTCCAATAAAAGGTCAGCAACTAATAATAAATGCGTTGGGTTATTACAAAGAAACAAAAAAATCCACCATCATTCGAATTTAATGCACCAAAAGTAGAAGGAAATACAAGTAACAAAAGGCAATATCATAGCGAATATATACTCTCCATGTCTTCCGCAATAACTAAGAATATTCAAAATCCACATCAATATGCTCGCAGAATGAATACCTTATCCACCGATTCTGCTAGCTCCAACCCTTTCAGAAGTGAATTCATGAAATTTATCAGTCATGTCTCGGATGAAGAGGTTCTCCAATAACACCATCGATTTGACCACAGTACTTTCCACTATTCATCTCCACAAGGATAAAGGAGGAGTACCAGGCTAAATATCTTACACAAATCCCCGCCTAACATTAATACTTTTATAATGTCAATGCATTTGGGTTTGCGTTGCATCAATCCACCACGGCACAGCTTAAAAGGTCGCATCAAAAGTCTCAACCAACACAAGGTTGACAAAAGATCACTCAAACATAAATAATAAATGAACTAAACCATTGATGATTGATTGCGGCTCAATATCTACAACCATTACCACTTAAATGTCATAGTGGAAAATACAAAGCATACACACGAGATTTCAAGGGCACATGGAATCTCATATACTCAAACACTATCATACCACTGGTACTAGAAAATTCGCCAAGACATTTTAAGATAGACAGAAAGAAAGGGGCATGCTATCTACAACTATTTGGAAAAACAAAAAGGAAAAAGGGTACACCAAACAATTTGTTTTAACGGCCATCAGCTGATGTAAAAGAATCTGCAAATCCGGTAGGCCTTGCGGGGATACTGCTCTTACTGTCTTCTAGGTCCATATAACTCATGTCCTTTCCTTCTGCCTCTTGCCATCCCTTCACCATCTGGTTAAGGGGAAGGCTATAATCGATCCCAGAATACTCCTCAGTGTCATCATCAAAGGGTTTCCATTTTTCAACAAGCGGTGCCAGCACATTTACGGCATGACCCATCTCTGGCCGCTGGCTCGGTTCTCTGGCAGTGCAGTGCCCTGCTAATTCAGCAATGATGGAGATGCTCTCAAATGTTTCTTCCTTAACATCAAGGGCTTTGTCAATAGCAGCCATTAGCTTCTTCTTATCTGATTTGATATGCCAGAACCATGCTGCTAAGTATTGGCTTTCCTCAGGTCTGTCCTCGTCAAGTGCCATTAATCCAGTCAATAGCTCCATTAGCACGACCCCAAAACTGAAAACATCCGCTTTTGTAGTGATTTTTCCTGTCACTGAAATATATTTGAACATTGAAATCAGGATTGGTATAAAATTTGAAGATAACAAATAAATTAGGACAAATAAAGTTGAAGTTTGTGTTACAAGCCATATAATGGTAATCAATTTATTAAATTTTGTAGTAGATGTTAATAAGTTTTTCCCTTAGAATTTGACATATATTAACAAGCTGACAAGAACTAAAATAGATCACACCAATGATTAAACCTTGTAGAACTAGTAAACAAAATACCTGCATATTCTGGCGCCAAATATCCGAAAGTCCCTGCAAGCCTGGTAACTACAGATTTTTCACCTTCAGGAGCAAGTTTTACCAAACCAAAATCTGAGACCTTTGCTCTGAAATCATCAGCAAGCAAGATATTTGACGGCTTAAGATCTCTGTGAATGAAGCTCTGGTGAGCCAGAGTATGAAGATACTCCATCCCTCTGGCAACATCCAATGCAATATTGAGCCTCCTCTTCCAAGAGAGTGGCTCCAGTTCAAGGCTTTTCCAATGGAAAAGATGCTTACTTAGAGCCCCTTGTGGCATATATTCATACACCAGAATCCTTTCATTACCTTCTATAGAATAACCCAAAAGAGATACCAGATGCCGGTGCCGGACTTTTGATAGAACCGCAATCTCAGCCTGGAATTCATCCAATGCCTTGCTACTAATCACACCAGCTTCCATTCGTTTCACTGCAATTTTTGTTCCATCATCCAACTCTCCCTTATAAACAACTCCAAATCCACCACGGCCAAGCTCGTTCTCGGGCGCAAAATTCTTGGTCACGTTCCTGAGAACTTGGACTGATATTCTAAGATTTCCAGCGTCAATGACATGAGACTCCCCAATTCCACTACTATTCCTACTCCCAGAACCACTCCCTGTCAAATTGGAAATGCTTCCATTTGTATTGTTAGCAACAGCAATCTTCACAACACTGTCAGAATCCGATGGATCCCTAGGGTGAATTACCAGTGAGGTTGGTGCCTGGAAGCCACCCTTCGTCCTCTTGAAACAATATGCATAGAGTGGAATGAGCAGAAAAGCCGCAGCTGCCACTCCCGCAATCGGAGCAACGATGGAAACCAACCCTTTCCGTTTAGATTTCTTAGTTTCACGAGAATCACTCGAACTAGAATTGGACTGACCCGATGCGGGGTCGACATTACCAGATCCAGATGATGGGCTCTTGCTCCCTGATGAAGGATTTTCCGCACCACCATTGAGGAGAGGATTCCCAGTAACAATAGGTTTCAATCCAGTCTTAAACAAAGGCAATGGAGGAGAAATGTTATTGCCACTCAGATCCAACAATGTCAAAGACGACAAACTACTCCAATTACCAGGGACCGCACCACTAATATCATTCCCCCCCAACCTAATCTCAACAAGAGAACCCAAGTTCGCAACAGAAGGACTTAAACTCCCACTAAGATTCATATTCGGCAAATTAATCATATTCACCTTTCCATCAACATTACACTTTATCCCCAACCACTGACCCCCACAAGGATCATTCCCACTCCACGAGTCAACCAAATTCTCAGGATAATTCAACCCCCCAAGGAACCCCAACAGCGCCATCACCTCAAACGCGCAAGGAACCCCTGACTTGTTCACACAAAAATCGTTATTAGTATAAGACACTTGAGCCGCTTTAAAATTGGGAATCGGACCCATAAAATGGTTGTTGTTCAAGTCCAGTTTGTCCAGCTTCAGGTCACCCAAACCTTGAGGAACCAACCCAACGAGGTTGTTCCCATTAACGTTAAGATCCCGTAGGGAGCTCAAATCCCCAATGTTATCGGGAATCGTTCCAGTGAATGCGTTCCCGTGAAGCCACAAACTCATGAGCGAAACCATGGAGGCCACAACGTCAATTCTTCCAGTAAGAAGCTCCCCCTGCTGGTTATTCAGCCAGAGAACCTGCAACGCGGAGCCGTTTAGACTCGGGGGAATCTCTCCCGTCAAGTTGTTGTTGGAGAGCTTCAAAAACGACAGCGAGTTCATTGTTCCGAGAAACTCGGGCAATGGACCGGCGAGGTTGCAGCCCATACAGGAGAGATTGGTCAACTGCGTTGAACCCTGGAGCGTTTGCGGTAAGTGCCAGCCGCCGGAGCTGGCGTTAAGTTTATTATTATCCAAGGCGAGCACTTCCAAACTCTGGAGCCCATCGAAGAAATCTGAAGGTATGGAGTCGAAGTCGTTGTTGTCAAGATACAAGTATTTGAGATTTGACAGGCCGCGGAAGGAGGGCAATGGGCCGTTGAGCCTGTTGTTCTGGAGGCCCACGTTGAAGAGATTTGTGAGCTGGTTCAGGTTCTGCGGAAGAGGACCGCTCAGGTTCAACCCCTTCGCCTGAATCTGGTTCACGCGGTTCTTATTGTCGCAGAAAATGTACTTCCAACCACACGGGTCATCGCCGCTGTCCGGCCATGGTAACAGTTCCGGGTTGTCCAACCCTTTTCGGAATTGGCGCAGTATTTCGGCGTCGTGCGGGTCGGCAGTGGTGAGGGAAAAGAGGAGGATGAAGAGGAGAGTTAGCGAAGAGTGGAGCATGGCGGCGCGTGAATGTCGGGTTCATCTGAGAGAGTGGAAGTAGGGTAGTGATTGGCGGGATTTGAAGCGGCGCATGTTGAATTCGGGTAGCAAAAGAAGCAATGGAAAAGCGAAGCTGAGTGAGAAAGTGAGAATATAGGTTGGGTGTTGCTTTTGAGAATTTCGCAATTCCCGTTACGACGGTCTCACAGATAGCCTCGTCTCAGTCCCATCCACATTTTTTTCCAAAGACGAAATGGTTTGATGGGCCCCACACAGTCGCACAGACACCTTCACTCCTCAACCCCAATCTCCTCATTTTATTTCAATTTAGCAGAAATTATAAAAGATAATAATAATTTAAAAATAATGCATTTTCAAATTACTATACTTTGAGTCAAATATAATCAACATTTAGTATATATGTATATGACTTTCACTCCAGCTTGATATACTTGTCATTGATCATGGTGGAAACAATCTAATACAATGTTTATAACAAATTAATACACAATGTCGTAAGATATTCTTGATGTAAAAAATGAATAAATTAACCTAAAGTTTGTAAGATGATGATTGCTCTAATAATATCATATAAACAACTGCAAAATATATAAGTAGTGAGAAATAAGTTCCAATGTAGCCTTTGAAGTCAATGAAATGCCCAAATAAATACTTTTTGGTGAATTGTAGAACACACGTCTTGGTTAAAGAAAGTTCTCTTATTTTCTAAACACAGTGTCATAGAAAAAACAATCTTTCCTCCTTTATTCTCTTAGGTTGCTTCATCAAGCATTGACTTTTCCACCACTCTCACTTTCTTAAAAAAAAAAAAAAAAAAACTATAACTACAGCTTTCTTCCACAATATATACCCTGCTGCAGGGAGACATTATAAATAAATAGTACACTTCTTACACAAATATAAGAACTATAAGGCACCCAAAATAGTCAAACTTTCGTGTGTACATATACTATTGACTGCGTTTTTAATATTGTAACCATTTTATGTTATCTCTCTATATAGCTTTTTTATATATTAATGTATCATCTTTCATATTTAAAATTTTATCACTCTCCAGAAAGATACAAATAACAGCTACCCAGCACAAGAGAAATAGCTTGTTTGACTGACAAAACTATACTGTGCAGCACGAGTGACCAATGCCTACTATTCTAACTATTACATAAATTTCTGCTTTTGAAAGTCTGGTAAAAAGTCATTTTTTACATAGAGTAACGGTAGTATAATATATATTTATATTCATTCGAGACACCTGATTAATAAAGGTAAGATGATGATAAAAAAATTGAATTTTTTTAATTTTTCAAAAAAAAGAAGAAAGTAAAAATAAGTAAAATAATGTAATAAATATAAAAAAAATTATATGTATTCTTTTATGTAACGTTGAATGGATACAATGAATGTTAATCATTCACATTTCGCGCACATATTTTTTTTAACTAATAAAAAATAGAAAAAAAAGGTTTTTCTATACTGTTTAATTATCATTTGACATTTTTAACGATAAAATAGTTTTAACAAATGTTAACTTTTATATTTAAAAAAATGAAAAAGAGTACAAGAAAATTGTGATATGAAACTAGCTTTTCCATAAAATAATGTATGTTTAATCTTCATCATCAACATGTTCGTCAATGCATCTTTTCTGGCTAAACAACAATGCTAAAAAATAAATGAATCAAATATTGACATTACTGTAAGTTAGGCGCATTTTTGGCAGACAAATAATATCTCCTGCTTTTTTTTTCTTATAATATTATTCTTGTGATCCTTCACTTCAATAATTTTTCATAGTAAAATATATTTAGAGGAAAAGTTACTATTTTTGTAACACGAATACATATCACTAGATTAAAAGTATATGCCAACAACACATACAAACAATTTACCTACTAATAGGTGTAAAATTAATGACACTTTCGTGCACGTAATTTGTTCTTGCACGATAATTTAATTGTTAATCACGTCATTACACCTTAATTTATGGGTTCTTTTTTATTAGTTCGTCGTTTACTGCAGTGGGTAGCACATAAAAGAGGACGGTATGCGTAGCTACTAGTAGGTGGATACTAGATCTGTTTTATATGTGTTATTTTAAAACTATGTACAAACAAATTAATTATTGTAAAATATTCTTCTGTTTAATTATTCCCTATCTCACATAATAAGCTATAGTTATTAAATAATAGGGAGCATAAATTAATACAAACAAACTGTTAATGAAACTCTGAATTATAAACATTGATAATTTTAAAATAGAAGACATTTAATTTAAATTTAATATCTTTTTAACATTATAGCCTTTAGCCGGCGGCTGTAACAGGCATATCTAGCTACCCTAACGTGAAGACTTTGCATGATAATCTCCTTTGAAAGGGAGGACAGGGAAGCACATAAACTCAAGCCTCTTCAATAAAACATGTAAGAATTTATAAAAAATTTTAATTTCACTTTTTAAGCATATCTTCTCCGAAATACTAAAAACAACACTAAAGAAATCATATTAATCAGTTTCATTTTTACTCTGTAAAAGACTAAATTGTGACTTAATGAAGCCTTAATGTGAGAATATTATCATAGTATCGTCTCATAATTTTGAGTGGAAGAAGAATCCAATCTCATGCAATAAAAAAAGACATTGAATGGAGGAAAGAATCTACAAATTGTGTAATATAAAAAGGAAATTTTGTTACCAAATTTAAACTATTAAAAGGGGGCATTTTTATTAAAATTAATTGTGAGTATAATTGGGATTTATTCTCAAGGTAAGTTTTTATGTCATCAATTAATTAAAAATATTGTTAATACGTCCTTGATTATAATTATATAAAAGTCAGTAATACCGTGCTTAATAGTTTTATTAAAGTAGAAAAGAAAGTTTATTTTTAGCTATAAAAAATTATCTGTAAGAACATGTTAATGTGTTCAAAGGAATGTTGCAAAGAAGGAAAGGATAGCGTTTCAAAGGGTATCCTCTTCCATTCCAAATTTTGTCCCTTTTCTTTTTGCAAGATTACGTTATTATTTTCTTAATTTTTTACTAAGATTGCAATCCAACTTTAATTACTTTTTAGATTTTTTGGTTGAAAATGGAATTGTTTCTGCGTAGCAGCATCATCCAACCACAGAAGCTGATGATCTAATAAAATTTGCTTAAGATGAGGGAAATGGAAAAGAAAAACTAGATTACCGTGGATCACTTCTACAGTTAAACCTGTTTTACTTTATATAATGGAAGGTTAAAAAACGAAAAGAAAAAAAAAAGGTCATTATCAGCTTCTTTTTTATTAGCAATTTTGTCATAACTTAATGAAATGACATAGGAAAATGACTTCACCACATGGCAATCCAACCTCCAATTTGGTACATGCACGAAAATGGAATGTCAATTAATCTATTTCATCGTTTTCACTAAACCATCCCATTCCCATTATCTTACGCGCAAATCCTCTTGGTCCTTTAATTAATTAACACGTATTTATGGAATTTACACAACAAGCTTATAGTCAAACAACAATTTAATTCTGAAATTTGTCCTGATAGATGTTGATAAAGAAAGAGCCGGACATTTATTAGTGTTGTGAAAAGAAAATAATTGGATAATTATTGAATATTTAGAGCAGCATATAATAATGAATCTATTGGGAAGCCATAAGTAGTTGGGTGTATTAATGTTATGCATAATATAAGCATTGGAGATGTTTAACCAATCATTAGTGTTGAACAAATATACCAACAACTGTGGGGTCTGCCTATGCATCAACTTTAATTTGTTCATAATTTTCTGGCATTTTCTTTTTGTGTGGGTGGGGCAAGCCACACAGCTATATCATTATGATTCCAAGAAATCGAGAGTGAGTCCCTCAAGTGGCGGTGCAAAAAGTTAAATTTGTAGTGAACCGTAGAGAGCAGACACGTGTGGGCTCCATGTATCGTCTTATTGCCACGCTTTTGTTCGTGGTTTGCGCACTCTCGATGAGATCAATCTTTTTGGGACCAAAGGGTCAAAAGTTGGGCCCAATCTTTCCTTTCACTTTGCAATTTAATTCTACGTTATCCAATATTTTCTAATCTTTCTTTCCATCTTCATTTAAGTGCTTATACTATACCAAAACTACTTTGCAAATATATAATATTTTAACATATCTTAATTACATAGTACTTCTGGGGATTAAGAATATAATTCAGAAATTAATAAAAAAGAAATTGGAATACATATATGGAATATACTCATCTAATAGTAGAAAATCCATATGTTCATCATCTCGTATAATGAACAAGTAGGATCACCTCGTATAATATTTTATTTAGATTATTATAACTAATTAATTAATCAATTGTAATTGATCGTTTTTTGGTTTGTAAAATACAAAACATGAAATAAGTAAAGGAGATATAATTATTTAGTGGACAAAATAGTGAAGGGAAATATATAATTTCGATATAGATTAATATTCCTTATTCATTTTTATCTTTTTATTACTACGTTTTGATACAATAACATGATCGATGATTGAAGTGTTGTACTTTTATCCAGTAAACTTGTTTTTAGATGGAACTTCTTACCAATCTATTTGCGTTGCTTTATTGTTTATAATGTTGTGAGATCTAAGAAAATTGTGTAATGCAATATTTACTCAATGATCTTATTTGTTTATTTATTTATTTATTTTTATATTCAATTATGCATTAGTTTTAATTAATTATACTCATTTTCATTTATTTCTAGTTATGAATTGATCCCGTTATTTATTTATATTGCTATGTTTCAGTTTTTATTATTTTATTTGTTTGTGGCAAATAATATGATAAGAATAATTTAAAGTATTATTATGAAATTATAAAATTTACAAAAAATAAAGATTTGATATATGTAACGAGAGCTCTGGTTTTAGAGATTTAAAATGAAAATGACTTAACCCGACTAGCAATTGTAAAATTAATTCATATATTTATGATAAATGAAGTTTGTAGATTTGTAAGAGTCTTTGTATCTTATTTTGATATGTCATGATTTTACATTATAGTTGTCTCACTTATCTGTTTTAGCATTTGTATGTGAAAAATAAAATTAAAAAATCTCCCTTTAATAGATAGAGGCACCAATGTTCCAAACTCATTCTCAACAACGATTATAACTATCTTTCCAACAATAAGCTAGAATACGCAAGTTGTTAATAATTATTAATATTTTAAGGAACGTGTTTCTTTACTTTTACTTTTGTTAGTCCCAAAATACTATCATTCTAAAAGGGATAATGAATTCTCTTAGGAACTCTTATTAATATGTTTCCTCTAGCCATTTGAAGATTAGTAATAATATTAGAAAAATAAAAAATAATTAATAAATAAAATTTCTTCTATTTATCTAAATATTAGAAAGATTTGTATTGTAAAATAAAATATAAATGTGTTAATATATAAGGTTAAATATTTTTTTAATCTTTAAATTATAACGTAGATTTATAATTCCTTTTTATTTAATTTTTTATATATTTTTATTTTTAAACTTTTAAAAATAAATTAATATAGTTTTTTTAGTTTATTTTTGTTAAGGTTCATTAATGTTTCAAATGCATTTTCAAATATACATAAAAAGGACAAATGTGTTTAATGGAATAAATAACTTAAATGTTAATAAAAGTATTTCATATTCTATAAAAATTTAATATAATTAAGTTAAAAAAATTATATTTATTCAATTTTAAAGTGTAAAAACTAAAATATATCAAAATTTTAAATACGAATGAATTTCAGTTTTATAATCAAAGTTTACAAATTAAAAATATGTTTAATCTTATATATATATATATATATATATATATATATATATATATATATATATATATATATATATATATATATATATATATTCTTTAAGTTTACATTATCAAGATTCAAGTATAATTTGATTATTTCTTAAATAATAATTAGAAATATTATCATATTATTTTCGAGAAATGACGTTACAAATATAGTTATTTTTTAACATTTAGAGAAGATATTTTGAAATTATTGTCATAGTTGAATTTTAGTATAAAATTTTGTCATATTTTAGAGTATGAATTTAATGACTTATTTACTATTTTAAGATAAACAAATTATTTAGGAATGAAATAATTTATATAGACTTTGAGTAGATATTGATATTGTAAATTTATTTTCATATATGATTGAATTGAGAAAAAAAAAATTATATTGATGCATTGTAATTAATTTGAGAGCTTTAAGTATGAGTATGATGATTCTTAGTAGAGTGGGTTTAAAAATTATGTTAATCCCACTTCATCTAGGTAGATGGGTCAGAGTTTGAATATAATTATTACCTAACACACTAATAAATAATGAGTTTGGCTTTTGTATTTTTTATTTTAAGCTCAATTCATCTTAATTACGAACGACTTGGATTCATTTAGATAATTGAATTAAGATTTTGAAATTACTTTTCTTATAAATTTCATTTTCAAATATCATTATAATTAAAAAAGAACATGCAAACTTTAAAAAAATTAATCCAAAATTTTGAATGAAACAGTAAGTAGAATTAAAAATAATTTGTTTAAACTAATTCGTACATAAAATAAGTTGTCAACAACAAATATATGAAAATAATCTCGAATATGCATGTTAAACTCATCACTTAGCTCATATTAAAATAAATTAATTTAAATGGGATGAGAGTTGATCAAATCATACATAAAATTTAACCCGATCTAAGTGGACTAAACTAAGACAAATTAAATAATGGAACAAGCCGAATAACCTTAACTCCACCACCTAATATAAAATAGTTATAATGTTTGATTTTATACATTATTACTACAATAGATGTTTTCAATAATGCTGATAAGGTAACTTGAATCCTCGTAACAATATTGGTAGCATATACTAGCATCATTCAAGTTGATTCGAAAATATGAATCCTCATAACAATGGATGCTTCCATCTTTCTTTTTTCTAAAATATGAAAACACTTAGCATAAACTCACATTAGTTCAAAATTAGCCTTGTTTGAGAGCAATGGTTGAAAAAAATATAAAAATTTGTATTTTTGAGCAATTACTGTTATATGTGGATTATAATTGCTAATGAATACACTCTCGTGGTCATTATCAGTTTATCCATTGCATCTTCTGTCATTATGCCTAATTAAATTTAAACACTATTCAATGATATCTCCTCAAAAGATATGCTTTGGAAAAACGCAAACTTTAATTTGCAAAATTATATGCGTCCAGCTGTTATATTGAACTGATATTGACCACTGGAATGTCCATATATTGTTATTCAGTTTTTTAAGGGAAAACTACAACATAAGCTTCTTCTTAGAAAGTTCTTTTAACTTGGATCAAATAGAAGAATGTCCAGACCTGTTTTATTTTATTGTCTTTAAATAAAACTTTATCCGCTATTAAATAAAGGGAAATATACCCTCTCCAACCAAAAGGCAAAAACTAGAGTGAAGCTGTTGCAAAGAAAGAAGAAATGAAACAATATATGTTTAAATTATATTTCTTCGTACCACGTACAATAATCTAATATCATTTAAAAGTTAGTAAAAAAAAATTTAAATACTTTTTTTTTCGTTTTGATTCTTCAAAGTATCTTTTAAGAATAAAACTGTCATAAATATTAATGTTACAAAACATAAAATATATATATATGATGATTCATCTTAACTATATCACTGATAGATTGTCAAAACATTATTGTCCATCATAGAATCAATGATAAAACATTCAGGTTCATAATGTTGGAATACAAACAAAATCTCATATCGAGTAAAAGAAGGTTTGGATATGAGTTTATATATACATAGATACCCTCTATTGGTAAGAGACCTTTTGGAGTGATACCAAAAATAAATCCATGAGAACTTTACCAAGTGTGGAGATCTATGTGTGTGTCGAACTTCCCTCCACATCATTAAAAATTTGAGATTAAGTACATTTTAAATACTCTATCTTCCTTCTATTCTCTTAAGTGTTTTTTAAATCAAAACTACAAGAGAATTTTATATCAAATGTAATGTCCTACTCTAAGGTCTACATATTTTTCCATGCTAACAAAACATCTTATCGTTATTTCGTTGTGATAGCTTATATCGTGATATTTTGAAACCCTAATTAAAGAATTAAGGTCACTTTCTGAGTCTATCACACAAATGGAAGTAGACATTTAAAAGAACACTTAACTCAATTATACACTTGGCATGGACCAACAAAAAATAAATGGGGTACATATTTCTTGGTCATCCCAGCCTGGCATTTAAGTAGTACGATAGTGGAGTGCTGTGATATTTTGGATTATCAAGTTTGGATTATCATTGATATTTTGTTCAGAAAAAATGGAGTTTAATAGCTTTTCTAATAAATGTGTGATATAAAGAAATAAGAAGGAAAAAACATTAAAAAAAACAACTGAGAGTATATATGAGAGAACTTATTACTAACATCTTTTGATGTGTTAAAATAAGTTTTTCTTACACATTCTATATATAACACATACTTTATTACCAACATTTATGCATGGTTTTAATTCCTGTTTAGTTATTTTTATAAAGAAAAGCCTATTTTCTAATTATAACATATTTTTATATTACAGTAATAATGTAAATTTTATAAATTACGAGTTTTAAAAATAATCTTTAATTCAAAGATTTTTTTTAAAGAAACTTATGAAACTACCAAAATATGTTTGCGAATTGTATTTTGAAGAAAAAGGGAAAGGGAGGATAAAATTTTGTTCTAAACGACTTTTATTGAAATTGATAGTTTTTTAAAATAAATATTAAAATGATAGATTAATATAAGTTTAGTGACTTAAAAACTTTAACTTTTTTTTATGAATACATAAAATTTACTATAATCTAAAAATTGAAATCTGTTTTTTCTTTTCTTTCCCCTTTAAAAGACCAAACTCCACTTTCAGAAACAGATTGTTGGGTTTTGGATTAGAAGAAAAGGAGTAGGATTGCTAAAGAAGCTGATTAAATCAATTTCAAATTGAACTATAAAAAGAAGGTTAAAAATAAAAATATAATTTTGTAATGAGTATTCATTTTGTTCATATAAAATATGTTTTATCAAATAAAAATTCTTTATAAAAAATTTGAACAGTGGACTTTTCCCTGAACTTACATTCTCTTTCCACGAAATATTATAAACATAATAGATTAGCATAAATTTAATTTAATATTATTCTTGAAAATTTAAATATTACATAATTCTCTTAATTTGAAAATAAAGAATAACTCCTCCTTGCCTTTTTCATTTCTCCCGAAATTTAAATTCCAAATGTATCCTACAATAATGTATTGCAGTACTGTCTTTTAAGTCAGCCCACCTATCAAATTTCTTTCCTGCGTCCCATCATTTTGGAATTTATTTTCCGGAATACACTAAAATAATTTCAGAATTTTTTTAGAAAGCAATCACCTCTATCTTATTTCGGAAAAAAAAAAAGTCAGAAGTTTTGTAAGGAGTGCAGAGATAAATTTGATGGGTGTAGGAAGCAGCAGCCGATCTTTTTCCGTGGAGTTAGGTCCAACTTACTAAACCCAAAATTAAACTTTGATGTCGATAATTGAATAAGAAAAAAATATATAGTTTTTTAGGCTTTCTTTTTGTACTTCCAAGTTTTCTCTGTATATCTCCAAACTTTTCTAAATATCTTAACTGACTTTCTGATTAGGGTAATTTTATTTTCTAATATTTATCTCACCCATGCACTTTTACTCACTCATACTTTCTCGTAACTCTAGTGCTGCACCACCCATCCACACAACACACAACCCACCTTGAACGTAGTATGCACAACACACAACACACAGCCCACCTTCAACCTTCAAGCCATTCGTGCCATAAAAGCTAAACAAGATACATTTTCTTTACTACATTTTTAAATTTATAAATGTTAATTAAAATTCATAATGATAAGAAAAAAATTGGAATTTAAGGTTACAAATTTGAAAAATTAGTATCGAATACAAAATTCTAAAATTTGATTTAAAAGTGTACTATATTTCAAAATTCGATTAAAAAATACTAGAATTGGATTGATTATCAAATTTTATTTTATTTTTAAAATTTCTTTTTTAATTTGTTTTTAATGATTTTTATTTATTACATGTTCTTGTTTAGGATTTAGGCTACTTTAGAAATTTTTGTTTAATTGTTATTTTAATTATTTTTTATATTTTACTTTTAATTTAATCTTTATTATCATGGTTTTGTTTTTCTTTTAATTTTATTTATATTGTATGTTATTGTTTGAGGTGTAGGATTTACGAGTTATATATATATATATATATATATATATATATAAGGTTTGCTAACTTGTGTACGCTTGTTTTTCAGTTGGTATATTTTAATAATGTGTACCGGGTTTCAGTAGACAAAAATACCCCTATATATCATGAATTCTAAGTTTTAAGGTTAAGGGTATTTTAATAATTTTCATTCTCAAAATTAAAAAAAAAAAAAAAAACCCCGAAGCCCTTACACATCTCTCTCATTCCTCTCAACCATTTCTCTTTCGTCTCTTTCACTCCAACCTTTTCTCTGTCATCCTACTCTAGCTCCAATTGAAAAAAATCAGAAACACTTGCCTTATTTTAATAATTTTCATTCTCAAAACTAAAAAAAGAAAACCCCAAACCCTAAACACTTGCCTTATTTTAATAATTTTCATTCTCAAAACTAAAAAAAGAAAACCCCAAACCCTTACTCACCTCCTTCATTCCTCTCAACCCTTTCTCATTTATCTCTCTCACTCAAACATTTTCTCTGTCATTTTTGCACTAGCCCCAACTAAAAAAACATTCATTATTAAACGATTTACTTTTGTAAAGAGTTGAGTCATATTCACCTTTCGAAAAAAGTTCATTCAAAATCTCTTTAATTTTATTATCTTCACTATATATATTACAGCCAACGGGCACAATTTGCACCAAGACTTATGAGCATCCTTCCTTTACATTCCTTTACATTCTGAGACTACTACGTAACATTGCTCCCTGGCCATTTAATTTTTTTGGTAGAAATTCATTAACTTGTTTTCCTTTACTAAAGAAAAAACAAATCAAAATACAATAAAACTCTCAATTATAAAATCAAACAATAAAAATTCTAAATCTTGAAATTTTATTTATAATTATATAAAGAAAAAATTAGGTGTTTTAAATTTTTTTATTTATGTATTTTTTTTCTCTAACCATTTTAT